>NC_034196.2:28609186-28865444 GCF_002021735.2 Oncorhynchus kisutch
ACCATGAGGAGGGGATAATATATAATGTTGTTGGGTCTGTAACCATGAGGAGGGGATACTATATAATGTTGTTGGGTATGTAACCATGAGGAGGGGATACTATGTAATGTTGTTGGGTCTGTAACCATGAGGAGGGGATACTATATAATGTTGTTGGGTCTGTAACCATGAGGAGGGGATACTATATAATGTTGTTGGGTCTGTAACCATGAGGAGGAGATACTATATAATGTTGTTGGGTCTGTAACCATGAGGAGGGGACACTATATAATGTTGTTGGGTCTGTAACCATGAGGAGGGGATACTATATAATGTTGTTGGGTCTGTAACCATGAGGAGGGGATACTATATAATGTTGTTGGGTCTGTAACCATGAGGAGGGGATACTATATAATGTTGTTGGGTCTGTAACCATGAGGAGGGGATACTATATAATGATGTTGGGTCTGTAACCATGAGGAGGGTCTGTAACCATGAGGAGGGTCTGTAACCATGAGGAGGGTCTGTAACCATGAGGAGGGGATACTATATAATGTTGTTGGGTCTGTAACCATGAGGAGGGGATACTATATAATGTTGTTGGGTCTGTAACCATGAGGAGGGTCTGTAACCATGAGGAGGGGATACTATATAATGTTGTTGGGTCTGTAACCATGAGGAGGGGATACTATATAATGTTGTTGGGTCTGTAACCATGAGGAAGGGATACTATATAATGTTGTTGGGTCTGTAACCATGAGGAGGGGATACTATATAATGTTGTTGGGTCTGTAACCATGAGGAGGGGATACTATATAATGTTGTTGGGTCTGTAACCATGAGGAGGGGATACTATATAATGTTGTTGGGTCTGTAACCATGAGGAGGGGATACTATATAATGTTGTTGGGCCTGTAACCATGAGGAGGGATACTATATAATGTTGTTGGGTCTGTAACCATGAGGAGGGGATACTATATAATGTTGTTGGGTCTGTAACCATGAGGAGGGATACTATATAATGTTGTTGGGTCTGTAACCATGAGGGAGGGATACTATATAATGTTGTTGGGTCTGTAACCATGAGGAGGGGATACTATATAATGTTGCTGTGTCTGTAACCATGAGGGAGGGATACTATATAATGTTGTTGGGTCTGTAACCATGAGGAGGGGATACTATATAATGTTGTTGGGTCTGTAACCATGAGGAGGGATACTATATAATGTTGTTGGGTCTGTAACCATGAGGAGGGATACTATATAATGTTGTTGGGTCTGTAACCATGAGGAGGGGATACTATATAATGTTGTTGGGTCTGTAACCATGAGGAGGGGATAATATATAATGTTGTTGGGTATGTAACCATGAGGAGGGGATACTATATAATGTTGTTGGGTCTGTAACCATGAGGAGGGGATAATATATAATGTTGTTGGGTCTGTAAGCATGAGGAGGGTCTGTAACCATGAGGAGGGTCTGTAACCATGAGGAGGGGATACTATATAATGTTGTTGGGTCTGTAACCATGAGGGAGGGATACTATATAATGTTGTTGGGTCTGTAACCATGAGGAAGGGATACTATATAATGTTGTTGGGTCTGTAACCATGAGGAGGGGATACTATATAATGATGTTGGGTCTGTAACCATGAGGAGGGGATACTATATAATGATGTTGGGTCTGTAACCATGAGGAGGGGATACTATATAATGTTGTTGGGTCTGTAACCATGAGGAGGGGATACTATATAATGTTGTTGGGTCTGTAACCATGAGGAGGGGGATACTATATAATGTTGTTGGGTATGTAACCATGAGGAGGGGATACTATATAATGTTGTTGGGTCTGTAACCATGAGGAGGGGATACTATATAATGTTGTTGGGTATGTAACCATGAGGAGGGGATACTATATAATGTTGTTGGGTCTGTAACCATGAGGAGGGTCTGTAACCATGAGGAGGGGATACTATATAATGTTGTTGGGTCTGTAACCATGAGGAGGGGATACTATATAATGTTGTTGGGTCTGTAACCATGAGGAAGGGATACTATATAATGTTGTTGGGTCTGTAACCATGAGGAGGGGATACTATATAATGTTGTTGGGTCTGTAACCATGAGGAGGGGATACTATATAATGTTGTTGGGTCTGTAACCATGAGGAGGGGATACTATATAATGTTGTTGGGTCTGTAACCATGAGGAGGGGATACTATATAATGTTGTTGGGTCTGTAACCATGAGGAGGGATACTATATAATGTTGTTGGGTCTGTAACCATGAGGAGGGGATACTATATAATGTTGTTGGGTCTGTAACCATGAGGAGGGATACTATATAATGTTGTTGGGTCTGTAACCATGAGGGAGGGATATTATATAATGTTGTTGGGTCTGTAACCATGAGGAGGGGATACTATATAATGTTGCTGTGTCTGTAACCATGAGGGAGGGATACTATATAATGTTGTTGGGTCTGTAACCATGAGGAGGGGATACTATATAATGTTGTTGGGTCTGTAACCATGAGGAGGGATACTATATAATGTTGTTGGGTCTGTAACCATGAGGAGGGATACTATATAATGTTGTTGGGTCTGTAACCATGAGGAGGGGATACTATATAATGTTGTTGGGTCTGTAACCATGAGGAGGGGATAATATATAATGTTGTTGGGTATGTAACCATGAGGAGGGGATACTATATAATGTTGTTGGGTCTGTAACCATGAGGAGGGGATAATATATAATGTTGTTGGGTCTGTAAGCATGAGGAGGGTCTGTAACCATGAGGAGGGTCTGTAACCATGAGGAGGGGATACTATATAATGTTGTTGGGTCTGTAACCATGAGGGAGGGATACTATATAATGTTGTTGGGTCTGTAACCATGAGGAAGGGATACTATATAATGTTGTTGGGTCTGTAACCATGAGGAGGGGATACTATATAATGATGTTGGGTCTGTAACCATGAGGAGGGGATACTATATAATGATGTTGGGTCTGTAACCATGAGGAGGGGATACTATATAATGTTGTTGGGTCTGTAACCATGAGGAGGGGATACTATATAATGTTGTTGGGTCTGTAACCATGAGGAGGGGATACTATATAATGTTGTTGGGTATGTAACCATGAGGAGGGGATACTATATAATGTTGTTGGGTCTGTAACCATGAGGAGGGGATACTATATAATGTTGTTGGGTATGTAACCATGAGGAGGGTCTGTAACCATGAGGAGGGTCTGTAACCATGAGGAGGGGATACTATATAATGATGTTGGGTCTGTAACCATGAGGAGGGTCTGTAACCATGAGGAGGGTCTGTAACCATGAGGAGGGTCTGTAACCATGAGGAGGGTCTGTAACCATGAGGAGGGTCTGTAACCATGAGGAGGGGATACTATATAATGTTGTTGGGTATGTAACCATGAGGAGGGATACTATATAATGTTGTTGGGTCAGTAACCATGAGGAGGGGATACTATATAATGTTGTTGGGTCTGTAACCATGAGGAGGGTCTGTAACCATGAGGAGGGGATACTATATAATGTTGTTGGGTCTGTAACCATGAGGAGGGGATACTATATAATGTTGTTGGGTCTGTAACTATGAGGAGGGGATACTATATAATGTTGTTGGGTCTGTAACCATGAGGAGGGGATACTATATAATGTTGTTGGGTCTGTAACCATGAGGAGGGGATACTATATAATGTTGTTGGGTCTGTAACCATGAGGAGGGGATACTATATAATGTTGTTGGGTCTGTAACCATGAGGAGGGATACTATATAATGTTGTTGGGTCTGTAACCATGAGGAGGGGATACTATATAATGTTGTTGGGTCTGTAACCATGAGGAGGGATACTATATAATGTTGTTGGGTCTGTAACCATGAGGGAGGGATACTATATAATGTTGTTGGGTCTGTAACCATGAGGAGGGGATACTATATAATGTTGTTGTGTCTGTAACCATGAGGGAGGGATACTATATAATGTTGTTGGGTCTGTAACCATGAGGAGGGGATACTATATAATGTTGTTGGGTCTGTAACCGTGAGGAGGAGATACTATATAATGTTGTTGGGTCTGTAACCATGAGGAGGGGATAATATATAATGTTGTTGGGTATGTAACCATGAGGAGGGGATACTATATAATGTTGTTGGGTCTGTAACCATGAGGAGGGGATACTATATAATGTTGTTGGGTCTGTCACCATGAGGGAGGGATACTATATAATGTTGTTGGGTCTGTAACCATGAGGAGGGGATAATATATAATGTTGTTGGGTCTGTAACCATGAGGAGGGTCTATAACCATGAGGAGGGTCTGTAACCATGAGGAGGGGATACTATATAATGTTGTTGGGTCTGTAACCATGAGGGAGGGATACTATATAATGTTGTTGGGTCTGTAACCATGAGGAGGGGATACTATATAATGTTGTTGGGTCTGTAACCATGAGGAGGGGATACTATATAATGTTGTTGGGTCTGTAACCATGAGGAGGGGATACTATATAATGTTGTTGGGTCTGTAACCATGAGGAGGGGATACTATATAATGTTGTTGGGTCTGTAACCCATGAGGAGGGGATACTATATAATGTTGTTGGGTCTGTAACCATGAGGAGGGGATACTATATAATGTTTGTTGGGTCTGTAAACCATGAGGAGGGTCTGTAACCATGAGGAGGGTCTGTAACCATGAGGAGGGATACTATATAATGTTGTTGGGGTCTGTAACCATGAGGAGGGGATACTATATATGTTGTTGGGTCTGTAACCATGAGGAGGGATACTATATAATGTTGTTGGGTCTGTAACCATGAGGAGGGATACTATATAATGTTGTTGGGTCTGTAACCATGTGGAGGGTCTGTAACCATGAGGAGGGTCCTGTAACCATGAGGAGGGGATACTTATAATGTTGTTGGGTCTGTAACCATGAGGAGGGGATACTATATAATGTTGTTGGGTCTGTAACCATGAGGAGGGATACTAATATAATGTTGTTGGGTCTGTAACCATGAGGAGGGTCTGTAACCATGAGGAGGGTCTGTAACCATGAGGAGGGGATACTATATAATGTTGTTGGGTCTGTAACCATGAGGAGGGGATACTATATAATGTTGTTGGGTCTGTAACCATGAGGAGCGGATACTATATAATGTTGTTGGGTCTGTAACCATGAGGAGGGGATACTATATAATGTTGTTGGGTCTGTAACCATGAGGAGGGGATACTATATAATGTTGTTGGGTCTATAACCATGAGGAGGGGGATACTATATAATGTTGTTGGTCTGTAACCATGAGGAGGGTCTGTAACCATGAGGAGGGATACTATATAATGTTGTTGGGTCTGTAACCATGAGGAGGGGATACTATATAATGTTGTTGGGTCTGTAACCATGAGGAGGGGATACTATATAATGTTGTTGGGTCTGTAACCATGAGGAGGGATACTATATAATGTTGTTGGGTCTATAACCATGAAAAGGGATACTATATAATGTTGTTGGGTCTGTAACCATGAGGAGGGATACTATATAATGTTGTTGGGTATGTAACCATGAGGAGGGATACTATATAATGTTGTTGGGTCTGTACCATGAGGAGGGATACTATATAATGTTGTTGGGTCTGTAACCATGAGGAGGGTCTGTAACCATGAGGAGGGGATACTATATAATGTTGTTGGGTCTGTAACCATGAGGAGGGGATACTATATAATGTTGTTGGGTATGTAACCATGAGGAGGGGATACTATATAATGTTGTTGGGTATGTAACCATGAGGAGGGGATACTATATAATGTTGTTGGGTATGTAACCATGAGGAGGGTCTGTAACCATGAGGAGGGTCTGTAACCATGAGGAGGGATACTATATAATGTTGTTGGGTCTGTAACCATGAGGAGGGATACTATATAATGTTGTTGGGTATGTAACCATGAGGATGGATACTATATAATGTTGTTGGTCTGTACCATGAGGAGGGTCTGTAACCATGAGGAGGGGATACTATATAATGTTGTTGGGTCTGTAACCATGAGGAGGGATACTGTATAATGTTGTTGGGTCTGTAAACCATGAGGAGGGTCTGTAAACCATGAGGAGGGGATACTATATAATGTTGTTGGGTCTGTAACCATGAGGAGGGGATACTATATAATGTTGGTTGGGTCTGTAACCATGAGGAGGGATACTAGATAATGTTGTTGGGTCTGTAACCATGAGGAGGGATACTATATAATGTTGTTGGGTCTGTAACCATGAGGAGGGATACTATATAATGTTGTTGGGTATGTAACCATGAAGGAAGGGATACTATATAATGTTGTTGGGGTCTGTAACCATGAGGAGGGGGATACTATATAATGTTGTTGGGTATGTAACCATGAGGAGGGGATACTATATATGTTGTTGGGTATGTAACCATGAGGAGGGTCTGTAACCATGAGGAGGGTCTGTAACCATGAGGGAGGGGATACTAATATAATGATGTTGGGTCTGTAACCATGAGGAGGGTCTGTAACCATGAGGAGGGTCTGTAACCATGAGGAGGGTCTGTAACCATGAGGAGGGGTCTGTAACCATGAGGAGGGGGATACTATATAATGTTGTTGGGTATGTAACCATGAGGAGGGATACTATATAATGTTGTTGGGTCAGTAACCATGAGGAGGGGATACTATAATAATGTTGTTGGGTCTGTAACCATGAGGAGGGTCTGTAACCATGAGGAGGGGATACTATAATAATGTTGTTGGGTCTGTAACCATGAGGAGGGGATACTATATAATGTTGTTGTCTGTAACTATGAGGAGGGGATACTATATAATGTTGTTGGGTCTGTAACCATGAGGAGGGGATACTATATAATGTTGTTGGGTCTGTAACCATGAGGAGGGGATACTATATAATGTTGTTGGGTCTGTAACCATGAGGAGGGGATACTATATAATGTTGTTGGGTCCTGTAACCATGAGGAGGGATACTATATAATGTTGTTGGTCTGTACCATGAGGAGGGGATACTATATAATGTTGTTGGGTCTGTAACCATGAGGAGGGATTACTATATAATGTTGTTTGGGTCTGTAACCATGAGGGAGGGATACTATATAATGTTGTTGGGTCTGTAACCATGAGGAAGGGGATCTATATAATGTTGTTGTGTCTGTAACCATGAGGGAGGGATACTATATAATGTTGTTGGGTCTGTAACGCATGAGGAGGGGATACTATAATGATGTTGTTGGGTCTGTAACCGTGAGGAGGAGATACTATATAATGTTGTTGGGTCTGTAACCATGAGGAGGGGAATATATAATGTTGTTGGGTATGTAACCAATGAGGAGGGGATACTATATAATGTTGTTGGGTCTGTAACCATGAGGAGGGGATACTATATAATGTTGTTGGGTTCTGTAACCATGAGGAGGGATACTATATAATGTTGTTGGGTCTGTAACCATGAGGAGGGGATAATATATAATGTTGTTGGGTCTGTAACCATGAGGAGGGTCTATAACCATGAGGAGGGTCTGTAACCATGAGGAGGGGATACTATATAATGTTGTTGGGTCTGTAACCATGAGGGAGGGATACTATATAATGTTGTTGGGTCTGTAACCATGAGGAGGGGATACTATATAATGTTGTTGGGTCTGTAACCATGAGGAGGGGATACTATATAATGTTGTTGGGTCTGTAACCATGAGGAGGGGATACTATATAATGTTGTTGGGTCTGTAACCATGAGGAGGGATACTATATAATGTTGTTGGGTCTGTAACCATGAGGAGGGGATACTATATAATGTTGTTGGGTCTGTAACCATGAGGAGGGATACTATATAATGTTGTTGGGTCTGTAACCATGAGGAGGGATACTATATAATGTTGTTGGGTCTGTAACCATGAGGAGGGATACTATATAATGTTGTTGGGTCTGTAACCATGAGGAGGGATACTATATAATGTTGTTGGGTCTGTAACCATGAGGAGGGGATACTATATAATGTTGTTGGGTCTGTAACCATGAGGAGGGATACTATATAATGTTGTTGGGTCTGTAACCATGAGGAGGGATACTATATAATGTTGTTGGGTCTGTAACCATGAGGAGGGGATACTATATAATGTTGTTGGGTCTGTAACCATGAGGAGGGGATACTATATAATGTTGTTGGGTCTGTAACCATGAGGAGGGGATACTATATAATGTTGTTGGGTCTGTAACCATGAGGAGGGGATACTATATAATGTTGTTGGGTCTGTAACCATGAGGAGGGTCTGTAACCATGAGGAGGGTCTGTAACCATGAGGAGGGGATACTATATAATGTTGTTGGGTCTGTAACCATGAGGAGGGATACTATATAATGTTGTTGGGTCTGTAACCATGAGGAGGGATACTATATAATGTTGTTGGGTCTGTAACCATGAGGAGGGGATACTATATAATGTTGTTGGGTCTGTAACCATGAGGAGGGGATACTATATAATGTTGTTGGGTCTGTAACCATGAGGAGGGGATACTATATAATGTTGTTGGGTCTGTAACCATGAGGAGGGGATACTATATAATGTTGTTGGGTCTGTAACCATGAGGAGGGATACTATATAATGTTGTTGGGTCTGTAACCATGAGGAGGGGATACTATATAATGTTGTTGGGTCTGTAACCATGAGGAGGGGATACTATATAATGTTGTTGGGTCTGTAACCATGAGGAGGGTCTATAACCATGAGGAGGGTCTGTAACCATGAGGAGGGGATACTATATAATGTTGTTGGGTCTGTAACCATGAGGAGGGTCTGTAACCATGAGGAGGGTCTGTAACCATGAGGAGGGTCTGTAACCATGAGGAGGGTCTGTAACCATGAGGAGGGTCTGTAACCATGAGGAGGGGATACTATATAATGTTGTTGGGTCTGTAACCATGAGGAGGGATACTATATAATGTTGTTGGGTCTGTAACCATGAGGAGGGGATACTATATAATGTTGTTGGGTCTGTAACCATGAGGAGGGTCTGTAACCATGAGGAGGGGATACTATATAATGTTGTTGGGTCTGTAACCATGAGGAGGGGATACTATATAATGTTGTTGGGTCTGTAACCATGAGGAGGGGATACTATATAATGTTGTTGGGTCTGTAACCATGAGGAGGGGATACTATATAATGTTGTTGGGTCTGTAACCATGAGGAGGGGATACTATATAATGTTGTTGGGTCTGTAACCATGAGGAGGGGATACTATATAATGTTGTTGGGTCTGTAACCATGAGGAGGGATACTATATAATGTTGTTGGGTCTGTAACCATGAGGAGGGATACTATATAATGTTGTTGGGTCTGTAACCATGAGGAGGGATACTATATAATGTTGTTGGGTCTGTAACCATGAGGAGGGATACTATATAATGTTGTTGGGTCTGTAACCATGAGGAGGGGATACTATATAATGTTGTTGGGTCTGTAACCATGAGGAGGGATACTATATAATGTTGTTGGGTCTGTAACCATGAGGAGGGGATACTATATAATGTTGTTGGGTCTGTAACCATGAGGAGGGATACTATATAATGTTGTTGGGTCTGTAACCATGAGGAGGGGATACTATATAATGTTGTTGGGTCTGTAACCATGAGGAGGGGATACTATATAATGTTGTTGGGTCTGTAACCATGAGGAGGGATACTATATAATGTTGTTGGGTCTGTAACCATGAGGAGGGATACTATATAATGTTGTTGGGTCTGTAACCATGAGGAGGGATACTATATAATGTTGTTGGGTCTGTAACCATGAGGAGGGTCTATAACATGAGGTTGGTCTGTAACCATGAGGAGGGGATACTATATAATGTTGTTGGGTCTGTAACCATGAGGGAGGGATACTATATAATGTTGTTGGGTCTGTAACCATGAGGAGGGATACTATATAATGTTGTTGGGTCTGTAACCATGAGGAGGGGATACTATATAATGTTGTTGGGTCTGTAACCATGAGGAGGGGATACTATATAATGTTGTTGGGTCTGTAACCATGAGGAGGGGATACTATATAATGTTGTTGGGTCTGTAACCATGAGGAGGGGATACTATATAATGTTGTTGGGTCTGTAACCATGAGGAGGGGATACTATATAATGTTGTTGGGTCTGTAACCATGAGGAGGGTCTGTAACCATGAGGAGGGATACTATATAATGTTGTTGGGTCTGTAACCATGAGGAGGGGATACTATATAATGTTGTTGGGTCTGTAACCATGAGGAGGGATACTATATAATGTTGTTGGGTCTGTAACCATGAGGAGGGATACTATATAATGTTGTTGGGTCTGTAACCATGAGGAGGGTCTGTAACCATGAGGAGGGTCTGTAACCATGAGGAGGGGATACTATATAATGTTGTTGGGTCTGTAACCATGAGGAGGGGATACTATATAATGTTGTTGGGTCTGTAACCATGAGGAGGGATACTATATAATGTTGTTGGGTCTGTAACCATGAGGAGGGATACTATATAATGTTGTTGGGTCTGTAACCATGAGGAGGGATACTATATAATGTTGTTGGGTCTGTAACCATGAGGAGGGGATACTATATAATGTTGTTGGGTCTGTAACCATGAGGAGGGGATACTATATAATGTTGTTGGGTCTGTAACCATGAGGAGGGTCTATAACCATGAGGAGGGTCTGTAACCATGAGGAGGGGATACTATATAATGTTGTTGGGTCTGTAACCATGAGGAGGGTCTGTAACCATGAGAGGGTCTGTAACCATGAGGAGGGTCTGTAACCATGAGGAGGGTCTGTAACCATGAGGAGGGGATACTATATAATGTTGTTGGGTCTGTAACCATGAGGAGGGATACTATATAATGTTGTTGGGTCTGTAACCATGAGGAGGGGATACTATATAATGTTGTTGGGTCTGTAACCATGAGGAGGGTCTGTAACCATGAGGAGGGGATACTATATAATGTTGTTGGGTCTGTAACCATGAGGAGGGGATACTATATAATGTTGTTGGGTCTGTAACCATGAGGAGGGGATACTATATAATGTTGTTGGGTCTGTAACCATGAGGAGGGGATACTATATAATGTTGTTGGGTCTGTAACCATGAGGAGGGGATACTATATAATGTTGTTGGGTCTGTAACCATGAGGAGGGGATACTATATAATGTTGTTGGGTCTGTAACCATGAGGAGGGATACTATATAATGTTGTTGGGTCTGTAACCATGAGGAGGGGATACTATATAATGTTGTTGGGTCTGTAACCATGAGGAGGGATACTATATAATGTTGTTGGGTCTGTAACCATGAGGAGGGATACTATATAATGTTGTTGGGTCTGTAACCATGAGGAGGGGATACTATATAATGTTGTTGGGTCTGTAACCATGAGGAGGGATACTATATAATGTTGTTGGGTCTGTAACCATGAGGAGGGGATACTATATAATGTTGTTGGGTCTGTAACCATGAGGAGGGATACTATATAATGTTGTTGGGTCTGTAACCATGAGGAGGGGATACTATATAATGTTGTTGGGTCTGTAACCATGAGGAGGGGATACTATATAATGTTGTTGGGTCTGTAACCATGAGGAGGGGATACTATATAATGTTGTTGGGTCTGTAACCATGAGGAGGGATACTATATAATGTTGTTGGGTCTGTAACCATGAGGAGGGGATACTATATAATGTTGTTGGGTCTGTAACCATGAGGAGGGTCTATAAATGTTGTTGGTCTGTAACCATGAGGAGGGGATACTATATAATGTTGTTGGGTCTGTAACCATGAGGAGGGATACTATATAATGTTGTTGGGTCTGTAACCATGAGGAGGGGATACTATATAATGTTGTTGGGTCTGTAACCATGAGGAGGGGATACTATATAATGTTGTTGGGTCTGTAACCATGAGGAGGGGATACTATATAATGTTGTTGGGTCTGTAACCATGAGGAGGGATACTATATAATGTTGTTGGGTCTGTAACCATGAGGAGGGGATACTATATAATGTTGTTGGGTCTGTAACCATGAGGAGGGATACTATATAATGTTGTTGGGTCTGTAACCATGAGGAGGGATACTATATAATGTTGTTGGGTCTGTAACCATGAGGAGGGGATACTATATAATGTTGTTGGGTCTGTAACCATGAGGAGGGATACTATATAATGTTGTTGGGTCTGTAACCATGAGGAGGGGATACTATATAATGTTGTTGGGTCTGTAACCATGAGGAGGGATACTATATAATGTTGTTGGGTCTGTAACCATGAGGAGGGATACTATATAATGTTGTTGGGTCTGTAACCATGAGGAGGGGATACTATATAATGTTGTTGGGTCTGTAACCATGAGGAGGGGATACTATATAATGTTGTTGGGTCTGTAACCATGAGGAGGGGATACTATATAATGTTGTTGGGTCTGTAACCATGAGGAGGGGATACTATATAATGTTGTTGGGTCTGTAACCATGAGGAGGGTCTGTAACCATGAGGAGGGTCTGTAACCATGAGGAGGGGATACTATATAATGTTGTTGGGTCTGTAACCATGAGGGAGGGATACTATATAATGTTGTTGGGTCTGTAACCATGAGGAGGGGATACTATATAATGTTGTTGGGTCTGTAACCATGAGGAGGGGATACTATATAATGTTGTTGGGTCTGTAACCATGAGGAGGGGATACTATATAATGTTGTTGGGTCTGTAACCATGAGGAGGGGATACTATATAATGTTGTTGGGTCTGTAACCATGAGGAGGGGATACTATATAATGTTGTTGGGTCTGTAACCATGAGGAGGGGATACTATATAATGTTGTTGGGTCTGTAACCATGAGGAGGGGATACTATATAATGTTGTTGGGTCTGTAACCATGAGGAGGGGATACTATATAATGTTGTTGGGTCTGTAACCATGAGGAGGGTCTGTAACCATGAGGAGGGTCTGTAACCATGAGGAGGGGATACTATATAATGTTGTTGGGTCTGTAACCATGAGGAGGGTCTGTAACCATGAGGAGGGTCTGTAACCATGAGGAGGGTCTGTAACCATGAGGAGGGTCTGTAACCATGAGGAGGGTCTGTAACCATGAGGAGGGGATACTATATAATGTTGTTGGGTCTGTAACCATGAGGAGGGATACTATATAATGTTGTTGGGTCTGTAACCATGAGGAGGGGATACTATATAATGTTGTTGGGTCTGTAACCATGAGGAGGGTCTGTAACCATGAGGAGGGATACTATATAATGTTGTTGGGTCTGTAACCATGAGGAGGGGATACTATATAATGTTGTTGGGTCTGTAACCATGAGGAGGGGATACTATATAATGTTGTTGGGTCTGTAACCATGAGGAGGGGATACTATATAATGTTGTTGGGTCTGTAACCATGAGGAGGGATACTATATAATGTTGTTGGGTCTGTAACCATGAGGAGGGATACTATATAATGTTGTTGGGTCTGTAACCATGAGGAGGGATACTATATAATGTTGTTGGGTCTGTAACCATGAGGAGGGGATACTATATAATGTTGTTGGGTCTGTAACCATGAGGAGGGATACTATATAATGTTGTTGGGTCTGTAACCATGAGGAGGGATACTATATAATGTTGTTGGGTCTGTAACCATGAGGAGGGGATACTATATAATGTTGTTGGGTCTGTAACCATGAGGGAGGGATACTATATAATGTTGTTGGGTCTGTAACCATGAGGAGGGGATACTATATAATGTTGTTGGGTCTGTAACCATGAGGAGGAGATACTATATAATGTTGTTGGGTCTGTAACCATGAGGAGGGGATACTATATAATGTTGTTGGGTCTGTAACCATGAGGAGGGGATACTATATAATGTTGTTGGGTCTGTAACCATGAGGAGGGGATACTATATAATGTTGTTGGGTCTGTAACCATGAGGAGGGATACTATATAATGTTGTTGGGTCTGTAACCATGAGGAGGGGATAATATATAATGTTGTTGGGTCTGTAACCATGAGGAGGGTCTATAACCATGAGGAGGGTCTGTAACCATGAGGAGGGGATACTATATAATGTTGTTGGGTCTGTAACCATGAGGAGGGATACTATATAATGTTGTTGGGTCTGTAACCATGAGGAGGGGATACTATATAATGTTGTTGGGTCTGTAACCATGAGGAGGGGATACTATATAATGTTGTTGGGTCTGTAACCATGAGGAGGGGATACTATATAATGTTGTTGGGTCTGTAACCATGAGGAGGGGATACTATATAATGTTGTTGGGTCTGTAACCATGAGGAGGGGATACTATATAATGTTGTTGGGTCTGTAACCATGAGGAGGGGATACTATATAATGTTGTTGGGTCTGTAACCATGAGGAGGGTCTGTAACCATGAGGAGGGATACTATATAATGTTGTTGGGTCTGTAACCATGAGGAGGGGATACTATATAATGTTGTTGGGTCTGTAACCATGAGGAGGGATACTATATAATGTTGTTGGGTCTGTAACCATGAGGAGGGATACTATATAATGTTGTTGGGTCTGTAACCATGAGGAGGGTCTATAACCATGTTGAGGGTCTGTAACCATGAGGAGGGGATACTATATAATGTTGTTGGGTCTGTAACCATGAGGAGGGGATACTATATAATGTTGTTGGGTCTGTAACCATGAGGAGGGATACTATATAATGTTGTTGGGTCTGTAACCATGAGGAGGGTCTGTAACCATGAGGAGGGTCTGTAACCATGAGGAGGGGATACTATATAATGTTGTTGGGTCTGTAACCATGAGGAGGGGATACTATATAATGTTGTTGGGTCTGTAACCATGAGGAGGGATACTATATAATGTTGTTGGGTCTGTAACCATGAGGAGGGGATACTATATAATGTTGTTGGGTCTGTAACCATGAGGAGGGGATACTATATAATGTTGTTGGGTCTGTAACCATGAGGAGGGGATACTATATAATGTTGTTGGGTCTGTAACCATGAGGAGGGTCTGTAACCATGAGGAGGGATACTATATAATGTTGTTGGGTCTGTAACCATGAGGAGGGGATACTATATAATGTTGTTGGGTCTGTAACCATGAGGAGGGGATACTATATAATGTTGTTGGGTCTGTAACCATGAGGAGGGATACTATATAATGTTGTTGGGTCTGTAACCATGAGGAGGGATACTATATAATGTTGTTGGGTCTGTAACCATGAGGAGGGATACTATATAATGTTGTTGGGTATGTAACCATGAGGAGGGATACTATATAATGTTGTTGGGTCTGTAACCATGAGGAGGGATACTATATAATGTTGTTGGGTCTGTAACCATGAGGAGGGTCTGTAACCATGAGGAGGGGATACTATATAATGTTGTTGGGTCTGTAACCATGAGGAGGGGATACTATATAATGTTGTTGGGTCTGTAACCATGAGGAGGGGATACTATATAATGTTGTTGGGTATGTAACCATGAGGAGGGTCTGTAACCATGAGGGGGTCTGTAACCATGAGGAGGGATACTATATAATGTTGTTGGGTCTGTAACCATGAGGAGGGATACTATATAATGTTGTTGGGTATGTAACCATGAGGAGGGATACTATATAATGTTGTTGGGTCTGTAACCATGAGGAGGGGATACTATATAATGTTGTTGGGTCTGTAACCATGAGGAGGGATACTATATAATGTTGTTGGGTCTGTAACCATGAGGAGGGTCTGTAACCATGAGGAGGGGATACTATATAATGTTGTTGGGTCTGTAACCATGAGGAGGGGATACTATATAATGTTGTTGGGTCTGTAACCATGAGGAGGGATACTATATAATGTTGTTGGGTCTGTAACCATGAGGAGGGATACTATATAATGTTGTTGGGTCTGTAACCATGAGGAGGGATACTATATAATGTTGTTGGGTATGTAACCATGAGGAAGGGATACTATATAATGTTGTTGGGTCTGTAACCATGAGGAGGGGATACTATATAATGTTGTTGGGTCTGTAACCATGAGGAGGGGATACTATATAATGTTGTTGGGTATGTAACCATGAGGAGGGTCTGTAACCATGAGGAGGGTCTGTAACCATGAGGAGGGGATACTATATAATGATGTTGGGTCTGTAACCATGAGGAGGGTCTGTAACCATGAGGAGGGTCTGTAACCATGAGGAGGGTCTGTAACCATGAGGAGGGTCTGTAACCATGAGGAGGGGATACTATATAATGTTGTTGGGTATGTAACCATGAGGAGGGATACTATATAATGTTGTTGGGTCTGTAACCATGAGGAGGGGATACTATATAATGTTGTTGGGTCTGTAACCATGAGGAGGGTCTGTAACCATGAGGAGGGGATACTATATAATGTTGTTGGGTCTGTAACCATGAGGAGGGGATACTATATAATGTTGTTGGGTCTGTAACCATGAGGAGGGGATACTATATAATGTTGTTGGGTCTGTAACCATGAGGAGGGGATACTATATAATGTTGTTGGGTCTGTAACCATGAGGAGGGGATACTATATAATGTTGTTGGGTCTGTAACCATGAGGAGGGGATACTATATAATGTTGTTGGGTCTGTAACCATGAGGAGGGATACTATATAATGTTGTTGGGTCTGTAACCATGAGGAGGGGATACTATATAATGTTGTTGGGTCTGTAACCATGAGGAGGGATACTATATAATGTTGTTGGGTCTGTAACCATGAGGAGGGATACTATATAATGTTGTTGGGTCTGTAACCATGAGGAGGGGATACTATATAATGTTGTTGGGTCTGTAACCATGAGGAGGGATACTATATAATGTTGTTGGGTCTGTAACCATGAGGAGGGGATACTATATAATGTTGTTGGGTCTGTAACCATGAGGAGGGATACTATATAATGTTGTTGGGTCTGTAACCATGAGGAGGGGATACTATATAATGTTGTTGGGTCTGTAACCATGAGGAGGGGATACTATATAATGTTGTTGGGTCTGTAACCATGAGGAGGGGATACTATATAATGTTGTTGGGTCTGTAACCATGAGGGAGGGATACTATATAATGTTGTTGGGTCTGTAACCATGAGGAGGGGATACTATATAATGTTGTTGGGTCTGTAACCATGAGGAGGGTCTATAACCATGAGGAGGGTCTGTAACCATGAGGAGGGGATACTATATAATGTTGTTGGGTCTGTAACCATGAGGAGGGATACTATATAATGTTGTTGGGTCTGTAACCATGAGGAGGGGATACTATATAATGTTGTTGGGTCTGTAACCATGAGGAGGGGATACTATATAATGTTGTTGGGTCTGTAACCATGAGGAGGGGATACTATATAATGTTGTTGGGTCTGTAACCATGAGGAGGGGATACTATATAATGTTGTTGGGTCTGTAACCATGAGGAGGGGATACTATATAATGTTGTTGGGTCTGTAACCATGAGGAGGGGATACTATATAATGTTGTTGGGTCTGTAACCATGAGGAGGGTCTATAAATGTTGTTGGGTCTGTAACCATGAGGAGGGATACTATATAATGTTGTTGGGTCTGTAACCATGAGGAGGGGATACTATATAATGTTGTTGGGTCTGTAACCATGAGGAGGGATACTATATAATGTTGTTGGGTCTGTAACCATGAGGAGGGATACTATATAATGTTGTTGGGTCTGTAACCATGAGGAGGGATACTATATAATGTTGTTGGGTCTGTAACCATGAGGAGGGATACTATATAATGTTGTTGGGTCTGTAACCATGAGGAGGGGATACTATATAATGTTGTTGGGTCTGTAACCATGAGGAGGGGATACTATATAATGTTGTTGGGTCTGTAACCATGAGGAGGGATACTATATAATGTTGTTGGGTCTGTAACCATGAGGAGGGGATACTATATAATGTTGTTGGGTCTGTAACCATGAGGAGGGGATACTATATAATGTTGTTGGGTCTGTAACCATGAGGAGGGATACTATATAATGTTGTTGGGTCTGTAACCATGAGGAGGGATACTATATAATGTTGTTGGGTCTGTAACCATGAGGAGGGGATACTATATAATGTTGTTGGGTCTGTAACCATGAGGAGGGATACTATATAATGTTGTTGGGTCTGTAACCATGAGGAGGGTCTATAACCATGTTGAGGGTCTGTAACCATGAGGAGGGGATACTATATAATGTTGTTGGGTCTGTAACCATGAGGAGGGGATACTATATAATGTTGTTGGGTCTGTAACCATGAGGAGGGATACTATATAATGTTGTTGGGTCTGTAACCATGAGGAGGGTCTATAACCATGTTGAGGGTCTGTAACCATGAGGAGGGGATACTATATAATGTTGTTGGGTCTGTAACCATGAGGAGGGGATACTATATAATGTTGTTGGGTCTGTAACCATGAGGAGGGATACTATATAATGTTGTTGGGTCTGTAACCATGAGGAGGGGATACTATATAATGTTGTTGGGTCTGTAACCATGAGGAGGGGATACTATATAATGTTGTTGGGTCTGTAACCATGAGGAGGGGATACTATATAATGTTGTTGGGTCTGTAACCATGAGGAGGGGATACTATATAATGTTGTTGGGTCTGTAACCATGAGGAGGGTCTGTAACCATGAGGAGGGATACTATATAATGTTGTTGGGTCTGTAACCATGAGGAGGGGATACTATATAATGTTGTTGGGTCTGTAACCATGAGGAGGGGATACTATATAATGTTGTTGGGTCTGTAACCATGAGGAGGGATACTATATAATGTTGTTGGGTCTGTAACCATGAGGAGGGATACTATATAATGTTGTTGGGTCTGTAACCATGAGGAGGGATACTATATAATGTTGTTGGGTCTGTAACCATGAGGAGGGTCTGTAACCATGAGGAGGGGATACTATATAATGTTGTTGGGTCTGTAACCATGAGGAGGGGATACTATATAATGTTGTTGGGTCTGTAACCATGAGGAGGGGATACTATATAATGTTGTTGGGTCTGTAACCATGAGGAGGGGATACTATATAATGTTGTTGGGTCTGTAACCATGAGGAGGGTCTATAAATGAGGAGGGTCTGTAACCATGAGGAGGGATACTATATAATGTTGTTGGGTCTGTAACCATGAGGAGGGATACTATATAATGTTGTTGGGTATGTAACCATGAGGAGGGATACTATATAATGTTGTTGGGTCTGTAACCATGAGGAGGGTCTGTAACCATGAGGAGGGGATACTATATAATGTTGTTGGGTCTGTAACCATGAGGAGGGATACTATATAATGTTGTTGGGTCTGTAACCATGAGGAGGGTCTGTAACCATGAGGAGGGGATACTATATAATGTTGTTGGGTCTGTAACCATGAGGAGGGGATACTATATAATGTTGTTGGGTCTGTAACCATGAGGAGGGATACTATATAATGTTGTTGGGTCTGTAACCATGAGGAGGGATACTATATAATGTTGTTGGGTCTGTAACCATGAGGAGGGATACTATATAATGTTGTTGGGTCTGTAACCATGAGGAGGGGATACTATATAATGTTGTTGGGTCTGTAACCATGAGGAGGGGATACTATATAATGTTGTTGGGTCTGTAACCATGAGGAGGGGATACTATATAATGTTGTTGGGTCTGTAACCATGAGGAGGGATACTATATAATGTTGTTGGGTCTGTAACCATGAGGAGGGGATACTATATAATGTTGTTGGGTCTGTAACCATGAGGAGGGATACTATATAATGTTGTTGGGTCTGTAACCATGAGGAGGGGATACTATATAATGTTGTTGGGTCTGTAACCATGAGGAGGGGATACTATATAATGTTGTTGGGTCTGTAACCATGAGGAGGGATACTATATAATGTTGTTGGGTCTGTAACCATGAGGAGGGTCTATAAATGAGGAGGGTCTGTAACCATGAGGAGGGGATACTATATAATGTTGTTGGGTCTGTAACCATGAGGAGGGGATACTATATAATGTTGTTGGGTCTGTAACCATGAGGAGGGGATACTATATAATGTTGTTGGGTCTGTAACCATGAGGAGGGGATACTATATAATGTTGTTGGGTCTGTAACCATGAGGAGGGGATACTATATAATGTTGTTGGGTCTGTAACCATGAGGAGGGGATACTATATAATGTTGTTGGGTCTGTAACCATGAGGAGGGTCTGTAACCATGAGGAGGGATACTATATAATGTTGTTGGGTCTGTAACCATGAGGAGGGGATACTATATAATGTTGTTGGGTCTGTAACCATGAGGAGGGGATACTATATAATGTTGTTGGGTCTGTAACCATGAGGAGGGATACTATATAATGTTGTTGGGTCTGTAACCATGAGGAGGGATACTATATAATGTTGTTGGGTCTGTAACCATGAGGAGGGATACTATATAATGTTGTTGGGTCTGTAACCATGAGGAGGGATACTATATAATGTTGTTGGGTCTGTAACCATGAGGAGGGATACTATATAATGTTGTTGGGTCTGTAACCATGAGGAGGGTCTGTAACCATGAGGAGGGGATACTATATAATGTTGTTGGGTCTGTAACCATGAGGAGGGGATACTATATAATGTTGTTGGGTCTGTAACCATGAGGAGGGGATACTATATAATGTTGTTGGGTATGTAACCATGAGGAGGGGATACTATATAATGTTGTTGGGTATGTAACCATGAGGAGGGTCTGTAACCATGAGGAGGGTCTGTAACCATGAGGAGGGATACTATATAATGTTGTTGGGTCTGTAACCATGAGGAGGGATACTATATAATGTTGTTGGGTATGTAACCATGAGGAGGGATACTATATAATGTTGTTGGGTCTGTAACCATGAGGAGGGTCTGTAACCATGAGGAGGGGGATACTATATAATGTTGTTGGGTCTGTAACCATGAGGAGGGATACTATATAATGTTGTTGGGTCTGTAACCATGAGGAGGGTCTGTAACCATGAGGAGGGGATACTATATAATGTTGTTGGGTCTGTAACCATGAGGAGGGATACTATATAATGTTGTTGGGTCTGTAACCATGAGGAGGGATACTATATAATGTTGTTGGGTATGTAACCATGAGGAGGGATACTATATAATGGTTGTTGGGTCCTGTAACCATGAGGAGGGATACTATATAATGTTGTTGGGTATGTAACCATGAGGGGGGATACTATATTAATGTTGTTGGGTCTGTAACCATGAGGAGGGATACTATATAATGTTGTTGGGTATGTAACCATGAGGAGGGATACTATATAATGTTGTTGGGTCTGTAACCATGAGGAGGGGGGATACTATATAATGTTGTTGGGTCTGTAACCATGAGGAGGGGATACTATAGAATGTTGTTGGGTCTGTAACCATGAGGAGGGATACTATATAATGTTGTTGGGTCTGTAACCATGAGGAGGGTTGTCTAACCATGAGGAGGGTCTGTAACCATGAGGAGGGGATACTATATAATGTTGTTGGGTCTGAAACCATGAGGAGGGGATACTATATAATGTTGTTGGGTCTTGAACCATGAGGAGGGATACTATATAATGTGTTGGGTCTGTAACCATGAGGAGGGTCCTGTAACCATGAGGAGGGTCTGTAACCATGAGGAGGGGATACTATATAATGTGTTGGGTCTGTAACCATGAGGAGGGGATACTATATAATGTTGTTGGGTCTGTAACATGAGGAGGGGAGACTATATAATGTTGTTGGGTCTGTAACCATGAGGAGGGGATACTATATAATGTTGTTGGTCTGTACCATGAGAGGGTTGATAACTATATGAATGTGTAGGGTGCTGTAACCATGAGGAGGGGATACTATATAATGTTGTTGGGTCTATAACCATGAGGAGGGGATACTATATAATGTTGTTGGGTCTGTAACCATGAGGAGGGTCTGTAACATGAGGAGGGTCTGTAACCAGGAGGAGGGATACTATATCATGTTGTTGGGTCTGTAACCATGAGGAGGGGATACTATATAATGTTGTTGGGTCTGTAACCATGAGGAGGGGATACTATATAATGTTGTTGGGTCTGTAACCATGAGGAGGGGATACTATATAATGTTGTTGGGTCTGTAACCATGAGGAGGGGATACTATATAATGTTGTTGGGTCTGTAACCATGAGGAGGAATACTATATAATGTTGTTGGGTATGTAACCATGAGGAGGGATACTATATAATGTTGTTGGGTCTGTAACCATGAGAGGGATACTATATAATGTTGTTGGGTAGTGTAACCATGAGGAGGGTCTGTAACCATGAGGAGGGGATACTATATAATGTTGTTGGGTCTGTAACCATGAGGAGGGTCTGTAACAATGAGGAGGGGATACTATATAATGTTGTGGGTCTGTAACCATGAGGAGGGGATACTATATAATGTTGTTGGGTATGTAACCATGAGGAGGGGATACTATATAATGTTGTTGGGTATGTAACCATGAGGAGGGTCTGTAACCATGAGGAGGGTCTGTAACCATGAGGAGGGATACTATATAATGTTGTTGGGTCTGTAACCATGAGGAGGGATACTATATAATGTTGTTGGGTATGTAACCATGAGGAGGGATACTATATAATGTTGTTGGGTCTGTAACCATGAGGAGGGTCTGTACCATGAGGAGGGGATACTATATAATGTTGTTGGTTCTGTAACCATGAGGAGGGATACTATATAATGTTGTTGCGTCTGTAACCATGAGGAGGGTCTGTAACCATGAGGAGGGGATATGTTGTTGGGTCGTGTAACCATGAGGAGGGGATACTATATAATGTTGTTGGGTATGTAACCATGAGGAGGGATACTATATAATGTTGTTGGGTCTGTAACCATGAGGATGGATACTATATAATGTTGTTGGGTATGTAACCATGAGGAGGGATACTATATAATGTTGTTGGGTCTGTAACCATGAGGAGGGATACTATATAATGTTGTTGGGTATGTAACCATGAGGAGGGATACTATATAATGTTGTTGGGTCTGTAACCATGAGGAGGGGATACTATATAATGTTGTTGGGTCGGTAACCATGAGGAGGGGATACTATAATGTTGTTGGGTCTGTAACCATGAGGAGGGATACTATATAATGTTGTTGGGTATGTAACCATGAGGAGGGATACTATATAATGTTGTTGGGTCTGTACCATGAGGAGGGTCTGTAACCATGAGGAGGGGATACTATATAATGTTGTTGGGTCTGTAACCATGAGGAGGGATACTATATAATGTTGTTGCTGTAACCATGAGGAGGGTCTGTAACCATGAGGAGGGGATACTATATAATGTTGTTGGGTCTGTAACCATGAGGGGGGATACTATATAATGTTGTTGGGTCTGTAACCATGAGGAGGGATACTATATAATGTTGTTGGGTCTGTAACCATGAGGAGGGTCTGTACCCATGAGGGGGGATACTATATAATGTGTTGGGTCTGTAACCATGAGGAGGGATACTATATAATGTTGTTGGGTATGTAACCATGAGGAGGGATACTATATAATGTTGTTGGGTCTGTAACCATGAGGAGGGATACTATATAATGTTGTTGGGTATGTAACCATGAGGAGGGATACTATAAAATGTTGTTGGGTCTGTAACCATGAGGAGGGATACTATATAATGTTGTTGGGTATGTAACCATGAGGAGGGGATACTATATAATGTTGTTGGGTATGTAACCATGAGGAGGGGATACTATATAATGTTGTTGGGTATGTAACCATGAGGAGGGGATACTATATATGTTGTTGGGTATGTACCATGAGGAGGGTCTGTAACCATGAGGAGGGTCTGTAACCATGAGGAGGGATACTATATAATGTTGTTGGGTCTGTAACCATGAGGAGGGATACTATATAATGTTGTTGGGTATGTAACCATGAGGAGGGATACTATATAATGTTGTTGGGTCTGTAACCATGAGGAGGGTCTGTAACCATGAGGAGGGGATACTATATAATGTTGTTGGGTATGTAACCATGAGGAGGGGATACTATATAATGTTGTTGGGTATGTAACCATGAGGAGGGTCTGTAACCATGAGGAGGGTCTGTAACCATGAGGAGGGATACTATATAATGTTGTTGGGTCTGTAACCATGAGGAGGGATACTATATAATGTTGTTGGGTATGTAACCATGAGGAGGGATACTATATAATGTTGTTGGGTCTGTAACCATGAGGAGGGTCTGTAACCATGAGGAGGGGATACTATATAATGTTGTTGGGTCTGTAACCATGAGGAGGGATACTATATAATGTTGTTGGGTCTGTAACCATGAGGAGGGTCTGTAACCATGAGGAGGGGATACTATATAATGTTGTTGGGTCTGTAACCATGAGGAGGGATACTATATAATGTTGTTGGGTCTGTAACCATGAGGAGGGATACTATATAATGTTGTTGGGTATGTAACCATGAGGAGGGATACTATATAATGTTGTTGGGTCTGTAACCATGAGGAGGGATACTATATAATGTTGTTGGGTATGTAACCATGAGGGGGGATACTATATAATGTTGTTGGGTCTGTAACCATGAGGAGGGATACTATATAATGTTGTTGGGTATGTAACCATGAGGAGGGATACTATATAATGTTGTTGGGTCTGTAACCATGAGGAGGGGATACTATATAATGTTGTTGGGTCTGTAACCATGAGGAGGGGATACTATAGAATGTTGTTGGGTCTGTAACCATGAGGAGGGATACTATATAATGTTGTTGGGTCTGTAACCATGAGGAGGGTTTGTAACCATGAGGAGGGTCTGTAACCATGAGGAGGGGATACTATATAATGTTGTTGGGTCTGTAACCATGAGGAGGGGATACTATATAATGTTGTTGGGTCTGTAACCATGAGGAGGGATACTATATAATGTTGTTGGGTCTGTAACCATGAGGAGGGTCTGTAACCATGAGGAGGGTCTGTAACCATGAGGAGGGGATACTATATAATGTTGTTGGGTCTGTAACCATGAGGAGGGGATACTATATAATGTTGTTGGGTCTGTAACCATGAGGAGGGGATACTATATAATGTTGTTGGGTCTGTAACCATGAGGAGGGGATACTATATAATGTTGTTGGGTCTGTAACCATGAGGAGGGTCTGTAACCAGGAGGAGGGATACTATATAATGTTGTTGGGTCTGTAACCATGAGGAGGGGATACTATATAATGTTGTTGGGTCTGTAACCATGAGGAGGGGATACTATATAATGTTGTTGGGTCTGTAACCATGAGGAGGGGATACTATATAATGTTGTTGGGTCTGTAACCATGAGGAGGGGATACTATATAATGTTGTTGGGTCTGTAACCATGAGGAGGAATACTATATAATGTTGTTGGGTATGTAACCATGAGGAGGGATACTATATAATGTTGTTGGGTCTGTAACCATGAGGAGGGATACTATATAATGTTGTTGGGTATGTAACCATGAGGAGGGTCTGTAACCATGAGGAGGGGATACTATATAATGTTGTTGGGTCTGTAACCATGAGGAGGGTCTGTAACAATGAGGAGGGGATACTATATAATGTTGTTGGGTCTGTAACCATGAGGAGGGGATACTATATAATGTTGTTGGGTATGTAACCATGAGGAGGGGATACTATATAATGTTGTTGGGTATGTAACCATGAGGAGGGTCTGTAACCATGAGGAGGGTCTGTAACCATGAGGAGGGATACTATATAATGTTGTTGGGTCTGTAACCATGAGGAGGGATACTATATAATGTTGTTGGGTATGTAACCATGAGGAGGGATACTATATAATGTTGTTGGGTCTGTAACCATGAGGAGGGTCTGTAACCATGAGGAGGGGATACTATATAATGTTGTTGGTTCTGTAACCATGAGGAGGGATACTATATAATGTTGTTGGGTCTGTAACCATGAGGAGGGTCTGTAACCATGAGGAGGGGATACTATATAATGTTGTTGGGTCTGTAACCATGAGGAGGGATACTATATAATGTTGTTGGGTATGTAACCATGAGGAGGGATACTATATAATGTTGTTGGGTCTGTAACCATGAGGATGGATACTATATAATGTTGTTGGGTATGTAACCATGAGGAGGGATACTATATAATGTTGTTGGGTCTGTAACCATGAGGAGGGATACTATATAATGTTGTTGGGTATGTAACCATGAGGAGGGATACTATATAATGTTGTTGGGGTCTGTAACCATGAGGAGGGGATACTATATAATGTTGTTGGGTCTGTAACCATGAGGAGGGGATACTATATAATGTTGTTGGGTCTGTAACCATGAGGAGGGATACTATATAATGTTGTTGGGTATGTAACCATGAGGAGGGATACTATATAATGTTGTTGGGTCTGTAACCATGAGGAGGGTCTGTAACCATGAGGAGGGGATACTATATAATGTTGTTGGGTCTGTAACCATGAGGAGGGATACTATATAATGTTGTTGGGTCTGTAACCATGAGGAGGGTCTGTAACCATGAGGAGGGGATACTATATAATGTTGTTGGGTCTGTAACCATGAGGGGGGATACTATATAATGTTGTTGGGTCTGTAACCATGAGGAGGGGATACTATATAATGTTGTTGGGTCTGTAACCATGAGGAGGGTCTGTACCCATGAGGGGGGATACTATATAATGTTGTTGGGTCTGTAACCATGAGGAGGGATACTATATAATGTTGTTGGGTATGTAACCATGAGGAGGGATACTATATAATGTTGTTGGGTCTGTAACCATGAGGAGGGATACTATATAATGTTGTTGGGTATGTAACCATGAGGAGGGATACTATAAAATGTTGTTGGGTCTGTAACCATGAGGAGGGATACTATATAATGTTGTTGGGTATGTAACCATGAGGAGGGATACTATATAATGTTGTTGGGTCTGTAACCATGAGGAGGGGATACTATATAATGTTGTTGGGTCTGTAACCATGAGGAGGGGATACTATATAATGTTGTTGGGTCTGTAACCATGAGGAGGGGACACTATATAAGGTTGTTGGGTCTGTAACCATGAGGAGGGTCTGTAACCATGAGGAGGGGATACTATATAATGTTGTTGGGTATGTAACCATGAGGAGGGGATACTATATAATGTTGTTGGGTATGTAACCATGAGGAGGGGATACTATATAATGTTGTTGGGTAGGTAACCATGAGGAGGGATACTATATAATGTTGTTGGGTCTGTAACCATGAGGAGGGTCTGTAACCATGAGGAGGGATACTATATCATGTTGTTGGGTCTGTAACCATGAGGGAGGGATACTATATAATGTTGTTGGGTCTGTAACCATGAGGAAGGGATACTATATAATGTTGTTGGGTCTGTAACCATGAGGAGGGGATACTATAGAATGTTGTTGGGTCTGTAACCATGAGGAGGGATACTATATAATGTTGTTGGGTCTGTAACCATGAGGAGGGTCTGTAACCATGAGGAGGGTCTGTAACCATGAGGAGGGGATACTATATAATGTTGTTGGGTCTGTAACCATGAGGAGGGGATACTATATAATGTTGTTGGGTCTGTAACCATGAGGAGGGATACTATATAATGTTGTTGGGTCTGTAACCATGAGGAGGGTCTGTAACCATGAGGAGGGTCTGTAACCATGAGGAGGGGATACTATATAATGTTGTTGGGTCTGTAACCATGAGGAGGGGATACTATATAATGTTGTTGGGTCTGTAACCATGAGGAGGGGATACTATATAATGTTGTTGGGTCTATAACCATGAGGAGGGGATACTATATAATGTTGTTGGGTCTGTAACCATGAGGAGGGTCTGTAACCATGAAGAGGGTCTGTAACCATGAGGAAGGATACTATATAATGTTGTTGGGTCTGTAACCATGAGGAGGGGATACTATATAATGTTGTTGGGTCTGTAACCATGAGGAGGGGATACTATATAATGTTGTTGGGTCTGTAACCATGAGGAGGGATACTATATAATGTTGTTGGGTCTGTAACCATGAGGAGGGATACTATATAATGTTGTTGGGTCTGTAACCATGAGGAGGGATACTATATAATGTTGTTGGGTATGTAACCATGAGGAGGGATACTATATAATGTTGTTGGGTCTATAACCATGAGGAGGGATACTATATAATGTTGTTGGGTATGTAACCATGAGGAGGGTCTGTAACCATGAGGAGGGGATACTATATAATGTTGTTGGGTATGTAACCATGAGGAGGGGATACTATATAATGTTGTTGGGTCTGTAACCATGAGGAGGGTCTGTAACCATGAGGAGGGTCTGTAACCATGAGGAGGGATACTATATAATGTTGTTGGGTCTGTAACCATGAGGAGGGATACTATATAATGTTGTTGGGTATGTAACCATGAGGAGGGATACTATATAATGTTGTTGGGTCTGTAACCATGAGGAGGGTCTGTAACCACGAGGAGGGGATACTATATAATGTTGTTGGGTCTGTAACCATGAGGAGGGATACTATATAATGTTGTTGGGTCTGTAACCATGAGGAGGGTCTGTAACCATGAGGAGGGGATACTATATAATGTTGTTGGGTCTGTAACCATGAGGAGGGATACTATATAATGTTGTTGGGTCTGTAACCATGAGGAGGGATACTATATAATGTTGTTGGGTATGTAACCATGAGGAGGGATACTATATAATGTTGTTGGGTCTGTAACCATGAGGAGGGATACTATATAATGTTGTTGGGTCTGTAACCATGAGGAGGGTCTGTAACCATGAGGAGGGTCTGTAACCATGAGGAGGGGGATACTATATAATGTTGTTGGGTCTGTAACCATGAGGAGGGTCTGTAACCATGAGGAGGGTCTGTAACCATGAGGAGGGGATACTATATAATGTTGTTGGGTCTGTAACCATGAGGAGGGGATACTATATAATGTTGTTGGGTCTGTAACCATGAGGAGGGATACTATATAATGTTGTTGGGTCTGTAACCATGAGGAGGGTCTGTAACCATGAGGAGGGTCTGTAACCATGAGGAGGGGATACTATATAATGTTGTTGGGTCTGTAACCATGAGGAGGGGATACTATATAATGTTGTTGGGTCTGTAACCATGAGGAGGGGATACTATATAATGTTGTTGGGTCTATAACCATGAGGAGGGGATACTATATAATGTTGTTGGGTCTGTAACCATGAGGAGGGTCTGTAACCATGAAGAGGGTCTGTAACCATGAGGAAGGATACTATATAATGTTGTTGGGTCTGTAACCATGAGGAGGGGATACTATATAATGTTGTTGGGTCTGTAACCATGAGGAGGGGATACTATATAATGTTGTTGGGTCTGTAACCATGAGGAGGGATACTATATAATGTTGTTGGGTCTGTAACCATGAGGAGGGATACTATATAATGTTGTTGGGTCTGTAACCATGAGGAGGGATACTATATAATGTTGTTGGGTATGTAACCATGAGGAGGGATACTATATAATGTTGTTGGGTCTATAACCATGAGGAGGGATACTATATAATGTTGTTGGGTATGTAACCATGAGGAGGGTCTGTAACCATGAGGAGGGGATACTATATAATGTTGTTGGGTATGTAACCATGAGGAGGGGATACTATATAATGTTGTTGGGTCTGTAACCATGAGGAGGGTCTGTAACCATGAGGAGGGTCTGTAACCATGAGGAGGGATACTATATAATGTTGTTGGGTCTGTAACCATGAGGAGGGATACTATATAATGTTGTTGGGTATGTAACCATGAGGAGGGATACTATATAATGTTGTTGGGTCTGTAACCATGAGGAGGGTCTGTAACCACGAGGAGGGGATACTATATAATGTTGTTGGGTCTGTAACCATGAGGAGGGATACTATATAATGTTGTTGGGTCTGTAACCATGAGGAGGGGATACTATATAATGTTGTTGGGTCTGTAACCATGAGGAGGGGATACTATATAATGTTGTTGGGTCTGTAACCATGAGGAGGGATACTATATAATGTTGTTGGGTCTGTAACCATGAGGAGGGATACTATATAATGTTGTTGGGTCTGTAACCATGAGGAGGGATACTATATAATGTTGTTGGGTATGTAACCATGAGGAGGGATACTATATAATGTTGTTGGGTCTATAACCATGAGGAGGGATACTATATAATGTTGTTGGGTATGTAACCATGAGGAGGGTCTGTAACCATGAGGAGGGGATACTATATAATGTTGTTGGGTATGTAACCATGAGGAGGGTCTGTAACCACGAGGAGGGGATACTATATAATGTTGTTGGGTCTGTAACCATGAGGAGGGGATACTATATAATGTTGTTGGGTCTGTAACCATGAGGAGGGGATACTATATAATGTTGTTGGGTCTGTAACCATGAGGAGGGATACTATATAATGTTGTTGGGTCTGTAACCATGAGGAGGGATACTATATAATGTTGTTGGGTCTGTAACCATGAGGAGGGATACTATATAATGTTGTTGGGTATGTAACCATGAGGAGGGATACTATATAATGTTGTTGGGTCTATAACCATGAGGAGGGATACTATATAATGTTGTTGGGTATGTAACCATGAGGAGGGTCTGTAACCATGAGGAGGGGATACTATATAATGTTGTTGGGTATGTAACCATGAGGAGGGGATACTATATAATGTTGTTGGGTCTGTAACCATGAGGAGGGTCTGTAACCATGAGGAGGGTCTGTAACCATGAGGAGGGATACTATATAATGTTGTTGGGTCTGTAACCATGAGGAGGGATACTATATAATGTTGTTGGGTATGTAACCATGAGGAGGGATACTATATAATGTTGTTGGGTCTGTAACCATGAGGAGGGTCTGTAACCACGAGGAGGGGATACTATATAATGTTGTTGGGTCTGTAACCATGAGGAGGGATACTATATAATGTTGTTGGGTCTGTAACCATGAGGAGGGTCTGTAACCATGAGGAGGGGATACTATATAATGTTGTTGGGTCTGTAACCATGAGGAGGGATACTATATAATGTTGTTGGGTCTGTAACCATGAGGAGGGATACTATATAATGTTGTTGGGTATGTAACCATGAGGAGGGATACTATATAATGTTGTTGGGTCTGTAACCATGAGGAGGGATACTATATAATGTTGTTGGGTCTGTAACCATGAGGAGGGTCTGTAACCATGAGGAGGGTCTGTAACCATGAGGAGGGGATACTATATAATGTTGTTGGGTCTGTAACCATGAGGAGGGTCTGTAACCATGAGGAGGGTCTGTAACCATGAGGAGGGGATACTATATAATGTTGTTGGGTCTGTAACCATGAGGAGGGGATACTATATAATGTTGTTGGGTCTGTAACCATGAGGAGGATACTATATAATGTTGTTGGGTCTGTAACCATGAGGAGGGTCTGTAACCATGAGGAGGGTCTGTAACCATGAGGAGGGGATACTATATAATGTTGTTGGGTCTGTAACCATGAGGAGGGGATACTATATAATGTTGTTGGGTCTGTAACCATGAGGAGGGGATACTATATAATGTTGTTGGGTCTATAACCATGAGGAGGGGATACTATATAATGTTGTTGGGGTCTGTAACCATGAGGAGGGTCTGTAACCATGAAGAGGGTCTGTAACCATGAGGAAGGATACTATATAATGTTGTTGGGTCTGTAACCATGAGGAGGGGATACTATATAATGTTGTTGGGTCTGTAACCATGAGGAGGGGATACTATATAATGTTGTTGGGTCTGTAACCATGAGGAGGGATACTATATAATGTTGTTGGGTCTGTAACCATGAGGAGGGATACTATATAATGTTGTTGGGTCTGTAACCATGAGGAGGGATACTATATAATGTTGTTGGGTATGTAACCATGAGGAGGGATACTATATAATGTTGTTGGGTCTATAACCATGAGGAGGGATACTATATAATGTTGTTGGGTATGTAACCATGAGGAGGGTCTGTAACCATGAGGAGGGGATACTATATAATGTTGTTGGGTATGTAACCATGAGGAGGGGATACTATATAATGTTGTTGGGTCTGTAACCATGAGGAGGGTCTGTAACCATGAGGAGGGTCTGTAACCATGAGGAGGGATACTATATAATGTTGTTGGGTCTGTAACCATGAGGAGGGATACTATATAATGTTGTTGGGTATGTAACCATGAGGAGGGATACTATATAATGTTGTTGGGTCTGTAACCATGAGGAGGGTCTGTAACCACGAGGAGGGGATACTATATAATGTTGTTGGGTCTGTAACCATGAGGAGGGATACTATATAATGTTGTTGGGTCTGTAACCATGAGGAGGGTCTGTAACCATGAGGAGGGGATACTATATAATGTTGTTGGGTCTGTAACCATGAGGAGGGATACTATATAATGTTGTTGGGTCTGTAACCATGAGGTGGGATACTATATAATGTTGTTGGGTATGTAACCATGAGGAGGGATACTATATAATGTTGTTGGGTCTGTAACCATGAGGAGGGATACTATATAATGTTGTTGGGTATGTAACCATGAGGAGGGATACTATATAATGTTGTTGGGTCTGTAACCATGAGGAGGGGATACTATATAATGTTGTTGGGTCTGTAACCATGAGGAGGGGATACTATATAATGTTGTTGGGTCTGTAACCATGAGGAGGGGACACTATATAATGTTGTTGGGTCTGTAACCATGAGGAGAGTCTGTAACCATGAGGAGGGGATACTATATAATGTTGTTGGGTATGTAACCATGAGGAGGGGATACTATATAATGTTGTTGGGTATGTAACCATGAGGAGGGGATACTATATAATGTTGTTGGGTATGTAACCATGAGGAGGGATACTATATAATGTTGTTGGGTCTGTAACCATGAGGAGGGTCTGTAACCATGAGGAGGGATACTATATAATGTTGTTGGGTCTGTAACCATGAGGGAGGGATACTATATAATGTTGTTGGGTATGTAACCATGAGGAGGGGATACTATATAATGTTGTTGGGTCTGTAACCATGAGGAGGGTCTGTAACCATGAGGAGGGGATACTATATAATGTTGTTGGGTCTGTAACCATGAGGAGGGGATACTATATAATGTTGTTGGGTCTGTAACCATGAGGAGGGGATACTATATAATGTTGTTGGGTCTATAACCATGAGGAGGGGATACTATATAATGTTGTTGGGTCTGTAACCATGAGGAGGGTCTGTAACCATGAGGAAGGATACTATATAATGTTGTTGGGTCTGTAACCATGAGGAGGGGATACTATATAATGTTGTTGGGTCTGTAACCATGAGGAGGGGATACTATATAATGTTGTTGGGTCTGTAACCATGAGGAGGGATACTATATAATGTTGTTGGGTCTGTAACCATGAGGAGGGATACTATATAATGTTGTTGGGTCTGTAACCATGAGGAGGGATACTATATAATGTTGTTGGGTATGTAACCATGAGGAGGGATACTATATAATGTTGTTGGGTCTGTAACCATGAGGAGGGATACTATATAATGTTGTTGGGTATGTAACCATGAGGAGGGTCTGTAACCATGAGGAGGGGATACTATATAATGTTGTTGGGTATGTAACCATGAGGAGGGGATACTATATAATGTTGTTGGGTCTGTAACCATGAGGAGGGTCTGTAACCATGAGGAGGGATACTATATAATGTTGTTGGGTCTGTAACCATGAGGAGGGATACTATATAATGTTGTTGGGTATGTAACCATGAGGAGGGATACTATATAATGTTGTTGGGTCTGTAACCATGAGGAGGGTCTGTAACCATGAGGAGGGATACTATATAATGTTGTTGGGTCTGTAACCATGAGGAGGGATACTATATAATGTTGTTGGGTATGTAACCATGAGGAGGGATACTATATAATGTTGTTGGGTCTGTAACCATGAGGAGGGTCTGTAACCACGAGGAGGGGATACTATATAATGTTGTTGGGTCTGTAACCATGAGGAGGGATACTATATAATGTTGTTGGGTCTGTAACCATGAGGAGGGTCTGTAACCATGAGGAGGGGATACTATATAATGTTGTTGGGTCTGTAACCATGAGGAGGGATACTATATAATGTTGTTGGGTCTGTAACCATGAGGAGGGATACTATATAATGTTGTTGGGTATGTAACCATGAGGAGGGATACTATATAATGTTGTTGGGTCTGTAACCATGAGGTGGGATACTATATAATGTTGTTGGGTATGTAACCATGAGGAGGGATACTATATAATGTTGTTGGGTCTGTAACCATGAGGAGGGATACTATATAATGTTGTTGGGTATGTAACCATGAGGAGGGATACTATATAATGTTGTTGGGTCTGTAACCATGAGGAGGGGATACTATATAATGTTGTTGGGTCTGTAACCATGAGGAGGGGATACTATATAATGTTGTTGGGTCTGTAACCATGAGGAGGGGACACTATATAATGTTGTTGGGTCTGTAACCATGAGGAGAGTCTGTAACCATGAGGAGGGGATACTATATAATGTTGTTGGGTATGTAACCATGAGGAGGGGATACTATATAATGTTGTTGGGTATGTAACCATGAGGGGGGGATACTATATAATGTTGTTGGGTATGTAACCATGAGGAGGGATACTATATAATGTTGTTGGGTCTGTAACCATGAGGAGGGTCTGTAACCATGAGGAGGGATACTATATAATGTTGTTGGGTCTGTAACCATGAGGGAGGGATACTATATAATGTTGTTGGGTATGTAACCATGAGGAGGGGATACTATATAATGTTGTTGGGTCTGTAACCATGAGGAGGGTCTGTAACCATGAGGAGGGGATACTATATAATGTTGTTGGGTCTGTAACCATGAGGAGGGGATACTATATAATGTTGTTGGGTCTGTAACCATGAGGAGGGGATACTATATAATGTTGTTGGGTATGTAACCATGAGGAGGGATACTATATAATGTTGTTGGGTCTGTAAGTGTTAGTCTCTTCCCATTCAAATATTTATTTTCAACAAGAAGTTCAGTGATCGACCCATGTAATTCCAATTGATATTGTGAGGGTTGTTTCGTTTGTGCAATGTGCTCTGTGGGTCGGTATATTGTCTTTAAAAAGTGGATCCTCCTGATTGTATTTACTTACTTTTTAGACCACATAGGCCTAATAAAATACTTCAAATAGTAGGCTAACCTCATCGCTCTCTCTCTCTCTCTCTCTCTCTCTCTCTCTCTCTCTCTCTCTCTCTCTCTCTCCCTCTCTCTCTCCCTCTCCCTCTCTCTCTCTCTGTGGTGACATAAAGAAAAGTAAAATTAAGGCCTAAAAATCTTGCTGATATTATCTGGACTAACATCTATCTGAATTTCTGGTTGTGTCTATTTTGAAAGGGCTGAACGAACAGGCCTACCTTGTCGCAGCTCGTTTGCCTGCACTTTGTTATACTTACAGCTAAGTGTTAATGATATAAGAATAAACATTATACATTTACTGAACATAAATGTAATAATGTTTGTGTATGGTTCAAAAGTCAAAACTCATTTTGGCGTTCGTTATTATTGAAGGCCAATGCGGTTCTTATCGACTCACACAAATCCAAAAGGAATCAGTAGAAACCACATTTGTTTAAGCAAGTCAACCATATCAGCTATGGTTTTAAAAAGTCAGAAAATGAGGCTGAATGAAGTTGGCTGCCAGACGAGGCTCCGCTGATAGCCAGGTGTAGCGGTGGTAAGGATTCACTCCATGAGAAGAAAGCTCTGCTGTTGGGACATCTTAATGTAGGCCCTAACAGTTTGTGGGCACCGGTTGTCACCGTTACAGTGCAATTAATGTATTGTTTAGTGTTGTGTTGTGGCTTTGCTGGCATACATCTAAAAAAAAGCATGTTGATTTTCTCCCACCAAGATTTACAAGCTAAAATCGCCACTGGAAACCAGGCAACTAAAAGCAACTTTCTAAACAATGTTTTGGTTTGTTTCTGTCAGATTTCCTCCTCTTCCTCTGAAGAGGTGAAACAAGGATCGGACCAATATACGGCCTGGTAAGTGTCCATGGTATTTAATATGAAAACTCAACATGAACACAAATAGAAAAACAACAACGTGAACTGTCAACGAAACAGTCCCGTGTGGCACAAACACTGACACAGGAAACAATCACCCACAAAACACAAAACAGGGTACCTAAATATGGTTCCCAATCAGAGACAATGACTAACACCTGCCTCTGATTGAGAACCATATCAGGCCAAACATAGAAATAGACAAACTAGACATACAACATAGAATGCCCACTCAGCTCACGTCCTGACCAACACTAAAACAAAGAAAACACAAAAGAACTATGGTCAGAACGTGACAGTTTCTAGCTTGTTAGCTAGCTAACGTTAGCTGCCTAGCCAGTTCAAATAATGACCATATCATAGATGACAACATCTTAACTTAAGATAATTATTACAGGAAGTTAAGGGCGAGTTAATGACAGAGTGTGGAATGGATGGAATAAAAGCAGGGCAATCTATCTGAGAATGTTAGAACTTGGGCACTGTCTCGTTGCTGGCTCAGTCAGGTAACCATGACCAGAACTTTTATTCTTCTGTCTGCCACAAGGAAACCGACAGTTGCAGCGACGGTCTACAGATATTCCATTTGCGTATAAATTAAATGTGGTTTTGACCAGCAACACTTGTCGCATTCTAATTGTCTACAGACATGTCGATAGACAAAGTATAAACCAGCCTTTAGAGTTACATCTAGGGCTGATACGGTGGCCGTATTACCGCCACACCAGCGGTCACGAGGCATGACTGCAGTCAAATTACAAGTGACCGTTTAACCAAGGTAACTAGGCATCTCCAAGCTCTGATACTGTTGCCGGTCATTAGTAGCCTACCAAACTTGCTAACTGCCTGGTAATCAGCACTCTATTGTCTCTCTAATCACTCTGACATCAACAAAAATGTAATTGAAAATCGAATCAAACACTTCATGAGAGCCCATGAGCTCATGTTGCGCAACATTTCTATAGGCTATGCAATTGCGAGAGAAAACAGAGTTTTGATGATCCCATCTGCTTTCTATAGGCTACTATATTTATTTCTCAACTTCCCTAATATTAAGCACATTGCTTCTCTTTACAACCTACCTGGCTGGCATGAATTTAAACCACGAGGAAAAGCATGGTCCATTCGCTATTTAAGTGCATAGATGACATGTATTCTTTCCTCCTGCCCCTGTTTCCATACAGGTGCATGTTGATTGGTCCATTCTAAATCAAAACACATTTCAAACATATTATTATTTAGTATATGTAAAGACAAGATTAAATCAAGAATAGTCTGATGGGTGATAATATTATCCTGTCACTTGTGAATGATGTATTATCACTTGATGCCCAGCTGGTGCAGTAAGGCAAGGAACAGCACATGCCTTTTTTTCCAACTTTTTCTAATCATAGTCGCACACCTCATGTAGTCTAGCCCATAGGCCTATATGTTTTAATAAGGTTTGTATCACACCTCATGTAGTCTAGCCCATAGGCCTATATGTTTTAATAAGGTTTGTATCACACCTCATGTAGTCTAGCCCATAGGCCTATATGTTTTAATAAGGTTTGTATCACACCTCATGTAGTCTAGCCCATAGGCCTATATGTTTTAATAAGGTTTGTATCACACCTCATGTAGTCTAGCCCATAGGCCTATATGTTTTAATAAGGTTTGTATCACACCTCATGTAGTCTAGCCCATAGGCCTATATGTTTTAATAAGGTTAGTATCACACCTCATTTAGTCTAGCCCATAGGCCTATATGTTTTAGTAAGGTTAGTATCACACCTCATTTAGTCTAGCCCATAGGCCTATATGTTTTAGTAAGGTTAGTATCACACCTCATTTAGTCTAGCCCATAGGCCTATATGTTTTAGTAAGGTTAGTATCACACCTCATTTAGTCTAGCCCATAGGCCTATATGTTTTAATAAGGTTTGTATCACACCTCATGTAGTCTAGCCCATAGGCCTATATGTTTAATAAGGTTTGTATCACACCTCATTTAGTCTAGCCCATAGGCCTATATGTTTTAATAAGGTTTGTATCACAACTAAAGTGGTCAAATAACTTCTTCACATTTAAGCACATTAATCCACTTTACAGGGGGTGTAGAGTCTAACTGGCATACTTAAGCAGCGTGTGAGTTTCAAGTTTGGGGAAGATCATTTTCACCATAAAAATGCACCTTTATAATAAAGCATTACATGAATAATCGCAATTGTGGTTACTTTTGAGACTGGTGTTTTCCCGCTTATTAATTGCATTTTGTAACGTTTGTGCTTATAGTCTACTGCTGTGTGTGTATTGCTGCGCTTATAATGTGAAGAAATAGCCTAATAGTTTATCAACATTTTAAGCTAAACTTTCTGATCTGTTGCATCAGCCTCATTGCTTTTGAAAGTTATTTTGTAGATATTCTAGAGGTCGGCATCAGTTACTTGTAGGCTGTGTGGAAGCCAGGAGATGCTAAATGTATTTATGTTCATTAACGCTCAATTACTGTTACACAGGCAGTTATTCGCAAAACAATCACTGGCTGACAAAATGTAATGACTGCCACAGCTCTAGTCACATCTTTATCTCAAGATGATCAATCTCTTCACAAACCTGGGGAGAGAGATCATGAGGAGCAGAGTCTGGAACAAACACAATACTATCACAGTATCAGTCAGTATGTACAGAGTACCAGTCAGTATGTACAGAGTACCAGTCAGTATGTACACAGTATCAGTCAGTATGTACACAGTATCAGTCAGTATGTACAGAGTACCAGTCAGTATGTACAGAGTACCAGTCAGTATGTACACAGTACCAGTCAGTATGTACACAGTATCAGTCAGTATGTACAGAGTACCAGTCAGTATGTACACAGTATCAGTCAGTATGTACACAGTACCAGTCAGTATGTACAGAGTACCAGTCAGTATGTACACAGTACCAGTCAGTATGTACACAGTATCAGTCAGTATGTACACAGTACCAGTCAGTATGTACAGAGTACCAGTCAGTATGTACACAGTACCAGTGTTACACCTGATCCCGCTCTTTCCCCCTGGCACTCGAGGGCGCCAGGCTCCCCAGCATTGCACACTCCTGCCACCATCATTACGCACACCTGCCTTCCCCCGTCACAAACAACAGCGATTATTGGACTCACCTGTACTCAATCACCTGTCATTACCTCCTCTATATGTGTCTGTTCCCCCACTCTGTTCCCTGCTTCAGCATTAGTTGTCGTTCTGTACCCGTGTGCTAACGCTGTTCCTGTCTTGGTCCTTGTCTGTTTAAAAATTAAATGTTGACTCCCCATACCGGCTTCTCATCTCTGTCATCGGTCCTTGCAATCAGTCAATATGTACACAGTACCAGTCAGTATGTACACAGTACCAGTCAGTATGTACACAGTACCAGTCAATATGTACACAGTACCAGTCAGTATGTACACAGTACCAGTCAGTATGTACACAGTACCAGTCAGTATGTACCAGTGGTGGAAAAAGTACTCTATTGTCATACTTGAGTAAAAGTAAAGATACCTTAATAGAAAATGACTCAAGTTAAAGTGAAAGTCAACCAGTAAAATACTACTTTAGTAAAAGTCTAAAAGTATTTGGTTTTACATTTACTTAAGTATAAAAAGTAAATGGAGTTGCTAAAATGTACTTAAGTATCAAAAGTTAAAAATATAAATCATTTCAAATTCCTTATATTAAGCAAACCAGATGGCACAATTTTCTTGTTTTTTTTTATTGACAGTTAGCCAGGGACACACTCCAACACTTAGACATAATTTACAAACTAATCATTTGTGTTTAGTGAGTCCACCAGATCAGAGGCTGTAGTGATGAGCAGGGATGTTCTCTTGATAAGTGTGTGAATTGGACCATTTTCCTGTCAAAATGTAACGAGTACTTTTGGGTGTCAGGGAAAATGTATGGAGTAAAAAGTAGATTATTTTCTTTAGGAATGTAGTGAAGTAAATGTTTCCAAAAATATAAATAGTAAAGTACAGATACCCCAAAAAACAACTTAAGTAGTACTTGAAAGTATTTTTACTTAAGTACTTTACACCACTGGTATGTACACAGTACCAGTCACTATATACACAATACCAGTCAGTATGTATACACTAGAAGTCAGTATGTACATAGTATCAGTCAGTAGAGTTTGTACATAGTCACAGCTTATTAATGTTATTGTAATCTGTCTCACCCGGTCTTTAAGTTTCCTGATCTCGTTGGGAGTAAGGCAGTCAGATTTAGAGATGAGAGGAACCACGTTGACCTTGTCCTGCAGAGCCTTCATAAACTCTATATCTACTGGACGAAGCCTGTAGAGAGATACACGCCAGGGCTTAGTGTGTGTGTGTGTGTGTGTGTGTGCGAGCGTGTGTGTGCACGTGTGTGCACGTGTGTGCGAGTGTGTGTGTTACCCGTGTCCAAAGGGGGGTATGAAGTAGAGGCAGCAGTGGACTCTGTTGTCCTGGATATTCTTCCTGTTCAGTCCACTCTCATCTCTGAAATACTGCTCAAACTGCTGGTCAATGTAATCTGTGATTGGCCTCCAACTGGAGCACACACACACACACACACACACACACACTGCTCAATGTACAGTACCAGGCATTAGTTTAGACACCTTCTCATTCAAGGATATTTCTTTATCTTTTACTATTTTCTACATTGTAGAATGTATTATTCTCCTGTAGAATAATAGTGAAGACATCAAAACTATGAAATAACACATGGAATTATGTAGTAACCAAAAATATATATTTTATATTTGAGATTCTTCAAAGTAGCCACCCTTTGCCTTGATGACAGCTTTGCACACTCTTGGCATTCTCTCAACCAGCTTAATGAGGTAGTCACCTGGAATGCATTTCCATTAACAGGTGTGCCTTGTTAAAAGTTCATTTGTGGAATATCTTCCCTTCTTAATGTGTTTGAGCCAATCAGTTCTTTTGTGATAAGGTAGGGGTGGTATACAGAAGATAACCCTATTTGGTAAAAGACCAAGTCCATATTATGGCAAGAACAGCTCAAATAAGCAAAGAGAAACAACAGTCCATTATTACTTTAAGACATGAAGGTCTATCAATTCGGAACATTTCAAGAACTTTTAACGTTTCTTCAAGTGCAGTTGCAAAAACCATCATGTGCTGTGATGAAACTGGCTCTCATGAGGACCGCCACAGGAAAGGAAGACCCAGAGTTACCTCTGCTGCAGAGGATAAGTTCATTAGAGTTACCTGCCTCAGAAATTGCAGCCCAAATAAATGCTTCACAGAGTTCAAGTAACAGACACATCACAACATCAACCATTCAGAGGAGACTGAGTGAATCAGGCCTTCATGGTCACATTGCTGCAAAGAAACCACTACTAAATGACACCGATAAGAAGAAGAGACTTGCTTGGGACAAGAAACACGAGCAATGGACATTAAACTGGTGGAAATCTGTCCTTTGGTCCAAATTTGAGATTTTTGGGTCCAACTTCCGTGTCTTTGTGAGACACCGAGTAGGTGAACGTATGATCTCCGCATGTGTGATTCCCACCGTGAAGCATGGAGGAGGAGGTGTTATGGTGTGGGGGTGCTTTGCCGGTGACACTGTCGTGATTTATTTAGAATTCAAGGCACACTTAACCAGCATGGCTACCACAGCATTCTGCAGCTATAGGTCATCTCATCTGGGTTGTGCTTAGTTGAACTATCATTTGTTTTTCAGCAGGACAATGACCCATCACACCTCCAGGCTTTGTAAGGGCTATTTGACCAAGAAGGAGAGTGATGGAGAGCTGCATCAGATGACTTGGTCTCCACAATCACCCGACCTCAACCCAATTGAGATGGTTAGGGATGAGTTGGACCGCAACGTGAAGGAAAAGCAGCCAACAAGTGCTCAGAATATGTGGGAACTCCTTCAAGACTGTTGGAAAAGCATTCCTCATGAAGCTGGTTGAGAGAGTGCCAAGAGTGTGTAAAGCTGTAATCAAGGCAAAGGGTGGCTACTTTGAAGAATCTAAAATCTAAAATCTATATATATTATTATTTTTTGGTTACTACATGATTCCATATGTGTTATTTCCTAGTTTTGATGTCTTCACTATTATTCTACAATGTAGTAAATAGTACAAATAATGAAAAATCCTTGAATAAGTAGGTGTGTCCAAACTTTTGACTGGTAATGTATGTGATCATATTGTACGTGATACGCCTCCAGCTACAACACGCACACATACATGCACACACACTCACCACTCAGTGTTGTTGACTGCGTCTCCAAACCCTGGTGTGTCTACGATGGTCAGTTTCAGTTTAACTCCTTTTTCCTCTATGTCCACCGTGTGCTTAGTGATCTCCACTGTCTGACTGATACGCTCTGGAATGAAGGAGAGATAGAAAGAGAGAGAGAGAGAGCGAGAGAGAGAGAGGAGAGAAGGAAGAGAAGGAAATAGAGAGAGAGAAAGAAAGACAGAGAGAGAGAGAGAGAGAGAGAGAGAGGGGGGGAGAAGGAAGGAAGGAAGGAAGGAAGGACGGAAGGAAGGAAGGAAGGAAGGAAGGAGGGAAGGAAGGAAGGAAGGAAGGAAGGAAGGAAGGAAGGAAGGAAGGAAGGAAGGAAGGAAGGAAGGAAGGAAGGAAGGAAGGAAGGAAGGAAGGAAGGAAGGAAGGAAGGAAGGAAGGAAGGAAGGAAGGAAGGAAGGGATAGAGAGAGAGAGAGAGAGAGAGAGAGAGAGAGAGAGAGAGAGAGAGAGAGAGAGATAGTCAATGGTAGGCTTCGAGGGGACTCCTATGGTAGGTACACCTATAGCTCATCTCTTGGCAGTAGTACTGTAGACTACTTTATCACTGACCTCAACCCAGAGTCTCTCAGAGCGTTCACAGTCAGCCCACTGACACCCCTATCAGACCACAGCAAAATCACAGTCTACTTAAACAGAGCAATACTCAATCATGAGGCATCAAAGCCAAAGGAACTGAGTAACATTAAGAAATGCTATAGATGGAAGGAATGCAGTTTGGAAACCTAACAAAAAACAATTAGGCAACAACAAATTCAATCCCTTTTAGACAATTTCCTGGGTAAAACGTTCCACTGTAATAGTGAAGGTGTAAACTTGGCAGTAGAAAAATCTTAACAGTATATTTGACCTCTCAGCTTCCCAATCAAATCTAAAAATCTCAAATAGAAAACCAAAGAAAATTAACAATAATGACAAATGGTTTGATGAAGAATGCAAAAATCTAAGAAAGAAATTGAGAAACTTGTCCAACCAAAAACATAGAGACCCGGAAAACCTGAGTCTACGCCTTCACTATGGTGAATCACTAAAACAATACAGAAATACACTACGGAAAAAGAAGGAACAGCATGTCAGAAATCAGCTCAATGTAATTGAAGAATCCATAGACTCTAACCACTTCTGGGAAAATTGGAAAACACTAAAGAAACAACAACACGAAGAATTATCTATCCAAAATGGAGATGTATGGGTAAACCACTTCTCCAATCTTTTTGGCTCTATAACAAAGAATAAAGAGCAAAAACATATACATGATCAAATACAGATCTTAGAATCAACTATTAAAGACTACCAGAACCCACTGGATTCTCCAATTACATTGAATGAGTTACAGGACAAAATAAAAACCCTCCAACCCAAAAAGGCCTGTGGTGTTGATGGTATCCTCAATGAAATGATCAAATATACAGACAACAAATTCCAATTGGCTATACTAAAACTCTTTAACATCATACTTAGCTCTGGCATCTTCCCCAATATTTGGAACCAAGGACTGATCACCCCAATCCACAAAAGTGGAGACAAATTTGACCCCAATAACTACCGTGGAATATGCGTCAACAGTAACCTTGGGAAAATCCTCTGCACTATCATTAACAGCAGACTCGTACATTTCCTCAATGAAAATAATGTACTGAGCAAATGTCAAATTGGCTTTTTACCAAATTACCGTACAACAGACCATGTATTCACCCTGCACACCCTAATTGACAACCAAACAAACCAAAACAAAGGCAAAGTCTTCTCATGCTTTGTTGATTTCAAAAAAGCCTTTGAGTCAATTTGGCATGAGGGTCTGCTATACAAACTGATGGAAAGTGGTGTTGGGGGTAAAACATACGACATTATAAAATCCATGTACACAAACAACAAGTGTGAGGTTAAAATTGGCAAAAAACACACACATTTCTTCACACAGGGTCGTGGGGTGAGACAGGGATGCAGCTTAAGCCCCACCCTCTTCAACATATATATCAACGAATTGGCGCGGGCACTAGAAAAGTCTGCAGCACCCGGCCTCACCCTACTAGAATCCGAAGTCAAATGTCTGCTGTTTGCTGATGATCTGGTGCTTCTGTCACCAACCAAGGAGGGCCTACATCAGCAATTAGATCTTATGCACAGATTCTGTCAGACCTGGGCCCTGACAGTAAATCTCAGTAAGACCAAAATAATGGTGTTCCAAAAAAGGTCCAGTCACCAGGACCACAAATACAAATTCCATCTAGACACTGTTGCCCTAGAGCACACAAAAAACTATACATACCTTGGCCTAAACATCAGCGCCACAGGTAACTTCCACAAAGCTGTGAACGATCTGAGAGACAAGGCAAGAAGGGCATTCTATGCCATCAAAAGGAACATAAATTTCAACATACCAATTAGGATTTGGCTAAAAATACTTGAATCAGTCATAGAGCCCATTGCCCTTTATGGTTGTGAGGTCTGGGGTCCGCTCACCAACCAAGACTTCACAAAATGGGACAAACACCAAATTGAGACTCTGCACGCAGAATTCTGCATAAATATCCTCTGTGTACAACGTAGAACACCAAATAATGCTGGCAGAGCAGAATTAGGCCGATACCCACTAATGATCAAAATCCAGAAAAGAGCCTATAACCACCTAAAAGGAAGCGATTCCCAAACCTTCCACAACAAAGCCATCACCTACAGCGAGATGAACCTGGAGAAGAGTCCCCTAAGCAAGCTGGTCCTGGGGCTCTGTTCACAAACACAAACACACTCTACAGAGCCCTAGGACAGCAGCACAATTAGACCCAACCAAATCATGAGAAAACAAAAAGATAATTACTTGACACATTGGAAAGAATTAACAAAAAAACAGAGCAAAAAAGAATGCTATTTGGCCCTACACAGAGAGTACACAGCGGCAGAATACCTGACCACTGTGACTGACCCAAAATTAAGGAAAGCTTTGACTATGTACAGACTCAGTGAGCATAGCCTTGCTATTGAGAAAGGCCGCCGTAGGCAGACATGGCTCTCAAGAGAAGACAGGCTATGTGCTCACTGCCCACAAGATTAGGTGGAAACTGAGCTGCACGTCCTAACCTCCTGCCCAATGTATGACCATATTAGAGAGACATATTTCCCTCAGATTACACAGATCCACAAAGAATTCAAAAACTCCCATATCTACTGGGTGAAATTCCACAGTGTGCCATCACAGCAGCAAGATTTGTGACCTGTTGCCTCGAGAAAAGGGCAACCAGTGAAGAACACACACCATTGTAAATACAACCCATATTTATGCTTATTTATTTTATCTTGTGTCCTTTACCATTTGTATATTGTTAAAACACTGTATATATATATAATATGACATTTGTAATGTCTTTATTGTTTTGAAACTTCTGTATGTGTAATGTTTACTGTTAATTTTTATTGTTTATTTCACTTCATATATTCACTTTATATATTATCTACCTCAATTGCTTTGGCAATGTTAATACATGTTTCCCATGCCAATAAAGCCCTTGAATTGAATTGAAATTGAATTGAAATTGAGATACAGAGACAGAGATCCAAGACAACATCCACTATGTGTTATATACTGTGTGATACACTCTGAGAGGAACAGCAACAACTGAACTCACCCTCGGCACTGAGGAGTTTCCTGTCCTTGTGCAGGTCTGTGAGGAAAAGGCTGTTGACCAGAGTAGATTTACCCAGACCAGACTCTCCTACAACACATACACACACCCACATACCCAACACATACATCAGTCAGCATCAGTCAAAAGCATCAATCAACACACTGTGGGAGTGTGATTATGCATCTCTTGCCTGCCACCATGAGGGTGAAGTCAAACCCCTTCTTGACTGACTTCCTGTGGACCTGGTTGGGGAGGGTGGCAAACCCCACATACTCCTTCTCCTGGAGGAAACACACACACACATATATAAACACATGTGCATTAGAAGCAGGTCAATCTTGAAACACCCACCCACCACACACACACACCAGGCCTGTGAAGGGCTGCAACAGTGCAGTACAGGTCCTGAGGGCATGCTCTCTCTCTCTCTCTCTCTCTCTCTCCCTCTGCCTCCCATCACAGCTTTCCTTCAATAAAACATGAGAGGAATTCTGGGAATGCCCTATTAACACTGAAATCCTGCTGGAGGACAGAGTTGGGAGAGGAGGAGAGGACAGGAGAGGGGGAGGGGAGAAGGGTAGGAGAGGAGGTAGGGAGGAGAAGAGGAGAGGAGGTGGGGAGGAGAGGATGAGAGGATGAGGGTGACAGGGGTGAGGGGCAGTGATGGAGGGATGAAGAAGGGAGGAATGAGGAGAGCTGAAAGAGTGATTCCTGTTGTCAGGACTGTAGGAGATATAGCCTGATACAGCCCAGCCAGCAGTTTCATTAGCTCATCTACTATGGAATCTTCCAGAACAAATACTGGATGTCCTAAGGTGATGCTGCTCTGCACATCCTGCTCTTGCTGTGTGTGTGTGTGTGTGTGTGTGTGTGTGTGTGTGTGTGTGTGTGTGTGTGTGTGTGTGTGTGTGTGTGTGTGTGTGTGTGTGTGTGTGTGTGTGTGTGTGTGTGTGTGTGTGTGTGTGTGTGTGTGTGTGTGTGTGCGTGTGTGTGTGTGCCTGCGAGTGTCCTGCTTCTTACATGTTAACATTTCACATGTCACTGCGCTCCGGCTGCAATATTACCACACATCTGAGCACACATTAAGCTCTGTGACACCATCTGTACCTTTGACTCCTTGTTACATAAAGGCCTGCATCATGTGGCAGAGGGTTCATGTGAAATATCAAAGGAAATGACTTGTCTGAATTCAACAACACAGAGATATGCAGCAGAAGAGAGGGGTGACAGAGATAGGGAGAGAGAGGCAGAGGCAGAGAGAGAGAGAGAGAGAGAGAGAGATGTAGAACACCAAATAAAGCATGCAGAGCAGAATTAGGCCAAATGATCAAAATCCAGAAAAGAGACGTTAAATTCTACAACCACCTAATAGGAAGCGATTCCCAAACCTTCCATAACAAAGCCATCACCTGCAGAGAGATGAACCTGGAGAAGAATCCCCTAAGCAAGCTGGTCCTGGGGCTCTGTTCACAAACACAAACACAAACACACCCCACAGAGTCCCAGGACAGCAACACAATTAGACCCAACCAAATCATGAGAAAACAAAATTATAATTACTTCACACATTGGAAAGAATCAACCCAAAAAATTTGAAAACTAGAATGCTATTTGGCCCTAAACAGTGAGTACACAGTGGCAGAATACCTCCCCACTGTGACTGACCCAAACTTAAGGAAAGCTTTGACTATGTCCAAACTCAGTGAGCATAGCCTTGCTATTGAGAAAGTTCGCTGTAGGCAGACCTGGCTATGTGCACACTGCCCACAAAATGAGGAGGAAACTGAGCTGCACTTCCTAATTTCCTGCCAAATGTATGACCATATTAGAAAGACATGTTTCCCTCAGATTACACAGATCCACAAAGAATTTGAAAACAAACCCGATTTTGATAAACTCCTATATCTACTGGGTGAAATAACACAGTGTGCCATCACAGCAGCAAGATTTGTGACCTGTTGCCACAAGAAAAGGTGAACCAGTGAAGAACAAACACCATTGTTAATACAACACATATTTATTTTCCCATTTGTACTTTAACCATTTGTACATTGTTACAACACTGTATTTAAACATAATAAGACATTTGTAATGTCTTTATTTGTTGGAACTTCTGTGAGTGTAATGCTTACTGTTGATTTTCAGTTTATTTCACTTTTGTATATTATCTACCTCACTTGCTTTGGCAATGTTAACATATGTTTCCCATGCCAATAAAGCCCCTTGAATTGAATTAGAGAGAGCACGAGAGCGAGAGCGAGCGAGAGAGAGAGAGAGAGGCAGATGGAGAGAGAGAGTGGGGCAGATGGAGAGAGAGAGTGGAGGAGTGTGACTGGGTACTGCAGTGTAGTGCAACATCTATGATATTATACAGGATGTAAGCATCTAGTAGTATGGGAGCAGCAGGAGAGCTAGGCCAGGGGGAGAGAGAGGCGGTGTAGAGAGGGGGAACAGAGAGAATGTGGATAGAGATTGGGAGGAGAGAGAGCATAGGGATGAGAGGGAGAGATTGGAAGAGAGAAAGCCCATCCGTCTCTTTGATTTCATGCTACTGTATCTCCTCTGGCAGTGCTGAAAGACAATCGCATTAGCAGAGGTTGCTATGGAGACAGCTAACGAGGATCCAAAATTACAGTGGCCAATTTGGTGTTTAAAGAATTGAGTAAATCCTGCACACCCAGCTCTCTTGGGAGCTTGGAGGTTGGCCAACCCTGGACTAGAGAGCTGTAAAATGAGCAGACAGCAGGATGTAAGCAGACAGCCACCGAGGTGGAGATCACAGGAGGTTGGTGGTACCTTCATTGGGGAGTCCAGGCTTGTGGTAATGGCTGGAGTGGAATTGTATCAAATACATGGTTCCTTTGTGTTTTATGCCATTCCATTTACTCTGTTCCAGCCATTATTATGAGCCGTTTTCCCCTCAGCAGCCTGGTGGAGACCCATAGAGAAATCTATAGAGACACCTGTCTCTGTGATCTGTGCACAGCTGGAATTAATGAGCAGACCACCTCTGGGCTCACACCCCTGGTAATCAAACAGACGACACAATAAAAGTCTGTTGTGTGTGTGTGTGTGTGTGTGTGTGTGTGTGTGTGTGTGTGTGTGTGTGTGTGTGTGTGTGTGTGTGTGTGTGTGTGTGTGTGTGTGTGTGTGTGTGTGTGTGTGTGTGTGTGTGTGAAAAGATTGAACGGTGCCTGTCCTAATTGGGTTCACGGAGCAGATATGGTCTTTATGTTCTCTAGTGCAGCAATTGTCTGCAGCTCTCGCTCGCTGCTGCGATGAAACATAAACCATCATACAAAGGACAGGCCGCACCATGCAGGCGTAATGCGGTCATTCATAATAGGGTAGTAATTGCTTCAAAGGTGCCATATAGGAGGAAATATTCCTTTCTTTCTGAATTTATTAAATCTAATTTCAGATGTGGTAATACCATTTCGATTATTGCCTAATTTGGACATGACTAGATTATGAATAGATAATTAAATTCGAACCGCACTTTGTAGCATTTACCATGCACATGCCACACAGACAGACTAGTCATGGGCGGATAGAGCAGTTATAAACGATTACCTCTCTTCCATCCTCTGTTAGTGGAAACGGTATCCGTTGGAGTTATATACCATCGGAGGCGGCAACGGCAGCACGAGAAACCGAGTCATAGCGATGGGCGCGTGAGCGGAGAGAAAAAAATAAAAGGTTATAGCAAATAGATAAAGCACAGTTATCTTTATTAATAATGATATGTTACAAATCATTATCAATGTGCCATTAACTGATTGGCGATCAGCTGGAGTAGTGCGCGTAGGCCTACCTGATCTGAGTGCTCGGCTCTTGTACCTGGTGTTGCTCGTCATCTTGGTTGCAAAAACAGCTGGACAAGGTCGCGCGCCCGCGTTCACGATGGGCTACAGTGTGGGCAGTCACTAAAATAGTAATTATGTTTGATTAGATTACAGACTTGACCTGATTAGAAACAGATGAATTGGAAAATTGTAAACTATTGTGCATTTTTAGATTGCATTTTCAAGACACTTATAGCTTAATGAAAACAAATAGGCCATAATAAAAACAATAACATGGAATCTCAAAAAGAGAGTGCTTCATTTTTCATAATTGTAACAGATAAACACAAGAAGAGCACTATACAACAAACAATCTCTACAAATATAGCCTAAAGCGAGAGAGATACATGAAAAATACTGCATTTATTTGACATTATTGTTGAGTACAAAACAAACAATAGCCTAGTTTCTGTCAACTTGAGACTTCAAGGAATTACATTTCTCAGAACTGTGTCAAGTTGTAGTTGGTTGTTATGGCCACAGACTGGTAGTCTAACACCATTCCTAAACCAGCAGATCTCTGAAGGGCTTTGGCCGTTATCTGACAAGTACAGTAGATGGGGCTGTATCATCACAATGGAAGAGCTGAGAGAGAGAAACTGCCTGACAAATGTATGACCATATTAGAGACACATATTTCCCTCAGATTACACAGATACACAAAGAATTAAAAAACAAACCCGATGTTGATACACTCCCAGATCTACTGGGTGAAATTCCACAGTGTGACATCACAGCAGCAAGATTTGTGACCTGTTGCCACGAGAAAAGGTCAACCAGTGAAGAACACACACCATTGTAAATAAAACACATATTTATGTTGATTTATTTTCCCTTATGTACTTTAACCATTTGTACATTGTTACAAACTGTATTTAAACAATATGACATTTGTAATGTTTTTGTTATTATTGAACTTCTATGAGTGTAATGTTTACTGTTCATTTGTATTATTTATTTCACATTTGTATTATCTACTTCACTTGCTTTGGCAATGTTAACATATGTTTCCCATGTCAATAAAGCCACTTGAATTGAGAGAGAGAGAGAGAGAGAGAGAGAGAGAGAGAGAGAGAGAGAGAGAGAGAGAGAATAATAAATAAATTCCTTGAATTGAATTGAGAGAGATTTCCATGTGGATAGATAATGTGTATGGTGCTGCACAATGGCAGCCTGGCTGATGTAACCCATGTGGATAGATAATGTGTATGGTGCTGCACAATGGCAGCCTGGCTGATGTAACCCATGTGGATAGATAATGTGTATGGTGCTGCACAATGGCAGCCTGGCTGATGTAACCCATGTGGATAGATAATGTGTATGGTGCTGCACAATGGCAGCCTGGCTGATGTAACCCATGTGGATAGATAATGTGTATGGTGCTGCACAATGGCAGCCTGGCTGATGTAACCCATGTGGATAGATAATGTGTCTGGTGCTGCACAATGGCAGCCTGGCTGATGTAACCCATGTGGATAGATAATGTGTCTGGTGCTGCACAATGGCAGCCTGGCTGATGTAACCCATGTGGATAGATAATGTGTCTGGTGCTGCACAATGGCAGCCTGGCTGATGTAACCCATGTGGATAGATAATGTGTATGGTGCTGCACAATGGCAGCCTGGCTGATGTAACCCATGTGGATAGATAATGTGTATGGTGCTGCACAATGGCAGCCTGGCTGATGTAACCCATGTGGATAGATAATGTGTATGGTGCTGCACAATGGCAGCCTGGCTGATGTAACCCATGTGGATAGATAATGTGTATGGTGCTGCACAATGGCAGCCTGGCTGATGTAACCCATGTGGATAGATAATGTGTATGGTGCTGCACAATGGCAGCCTGGCTGATGTAACCCATGTGGATAGATAATGTGTATGGTGCTGCACAATGGCACCCTGGCTGATGTAACCCATGTGAGCTGTGACTCACTAAGTCAGTGAGACTTAGAGAGCTGGTGTCAGCCAGGCTAACAGAATGCTGCTTACGGTGAGTAAATGTAGTAAAAAACAAACAAGTAAATTATTATTGTTCTAGTTGTGACACAAAGAGGAAGTGTTTTGATGGGTACTCAGAGTTGACCACTCAGTAATACCCCTATTCTCTGACTCCTCTCCTGGGAACAGATATATACGGGTTTATTTATCTAAAACATCAAAGGGACATGGCCTTAGAACTGTACTCTTAACCTAAACAGAACTCACTCTCCATCGCACTCTTTTCCCATCTCTCTGCCCCTGTTTACATTTCTAAAACAAGTGAAATTGGTAAACAAAAGTGAAATAAACAACATAAAATTAACAGTAGACATTACACTCACAAAATTCCAAAGGAATAGAGATATTTCATATTATGTCTATTTACAGTGTTGTAACACTGTGCAAATAGTTAAAGTACAAAAGGGAAAATAAATAAACATAAATATGGGTTGAATTTATAATGGTGTTTGTTCTTTCATGGTTGCCCTTTTCTTGTGGCAACAGGTCATACATCTTGCTGCTGTGATGGCACACTGTGGTATTTCACCCAATACATACATGGGAGTTTATCAAAATTGGATTTGTTTTTGAAATCTTTGTGGGTCTGTGTAATCTGAAGGAAATATATGTCTTTAATATGGTAATATATTTGGCAGGAGGTTAGGAAGTGCAGCTCAGTTTCCACCTCATTTTGTGGGCAGTTTGCACATAGTCTGTCTTCTCTTTAGAGCCAGGTATGCCTACGGCAGCCTCTCACAATAGCAAGGCTATGCTCACTGATCCTGAACATAGTCAAAGATTTCCTTAAGTTTGGGTCAGTCACGGTGGTCAGGTATTCTGCGCTGTGTACTCTCTGTTTAGGGCTAAATAACACTCTAGTTTGCTCTGATATTTTGTTAATTCTACCCAATGTGTGCAGTCCTCAAAGCATATCGCATGTACAGTAACAAACAGGTACAGTTGAAGTCGGAAGATAACATGCACTTAGGTTGGAGTCATTAAAAGTAGTTTTTCAACGACTCCACAAATTTCTTGTTAACAAACTATTGTTTTGGCAAGTCGGTTAGGACATATACTTTGTGCAGGACACAAGTCATTTTACCAACAATTGTTTACAGACAGATTATTTCACTTATAACTCACTGTTTCACAATTCCAGTGGGTCAGAAGTTTACATACACTAAGTTTTGACTGTGCCTTTAAACAGCTTGTAAAATTCCAGAAAATGACATCATGGCTTTAGAAGCTTCTGATAGGCTAATTGATATCATTTGAGTCAAATGGAGGTGTACCTGTAGATGTATTTCAAGACCTACCTTCAAACTCAGTGTCTCTTTGCTTGACATCATGTGAAAATCAAAAGAAATCACCCAAGACCTCAGAAAAAAAATTGTAGACCTCCAGAAGTCTGGTTCATCCTTGGAAGTAATTTCCAAAAGCCTGAAGGCACCACGTTCATCTGTACAAACAATAATACGCAAGTATAAACACCATGGAACCACTCAGCCGTCATACCGCTCAGGAAGGAGACGTGTTCTGTCTCCTAGAGATGAACGTACTTTGGTGCAAAAAGTGAAAATCAATCCCAGAACAACAGCAAAGGACCTTGTGAAGATGCTGTAGGAAACAGGTACAAAAGCATCTATATCCATAGTAAAACGAGTCCTATATCGACATAACCTGAAAGGCCGCATAGCAAGGAAGAAGCCACCATAAAAAAGCCAGACTACGGTTTGCAACTGCACATGGGGACGAAGATCGTACTTTTTGGAGAAATGTCCTGTGGTCTGATGAAAGAAAAATAGAACTGCTTGGCCATGATGACCATCGTTATGTTTGGGGGAAAAAGGGGGAGGCTTGCAAAGAACACCATCCCAACCGTGAAGCACGAGGGTGGTAGCATCATGTTGTGGTGGTGCTTTGTTGCAGTAGGGACTGCATTTCAAAAAATAGATGGCTTCACGAGGATGAAAAATTATGTCGATATATTGAAGCAACATCTCAAGACATCAGTCAGGAAGTTAAAGCTTGGTTGCAAATGGGTCTTCCAAATGAACAATGACCCCAAGCATACTTCCAAATTTGTAGCAAAATGGTATAAGGACAACAGTGTCAAGGTATTGGAGTGGCCATCACAAAGCCCTGACCTCAATCCTATAGAAAATTTGTTTCAGGAAATGAAAAAGCGTGTGCGAGCAAGGAGGCCTACAAACCTGATTCAGTTACACCAGCTCTGTCAGGAGGAATGGGCCAAAATTCACCCAACTTATTTTGGGAAGCTAAGCTAGCGTTTCACATCCTTTACACTCACCCCCCTTTTGACCTCCTCCTTTTTCCGCAGCAACCAGTGATCCGGGTCAACAGCATCAATGTAACAGTATCGCTCCACAAAAGCCGCGGCCCTTGCAGAGCAAGGAGAACAACTACTTCAAGGTCTCAAAGCAAGTGACGTCACCGATTGAAACACTATTTAGAGCGCACCACCGCTAACTAAGCTAGCGTTTCACATCCGTTACACTACTACTACTACTATTGCTACTGCTACTACTGCTACTGCTACAGCTATTACTACTGCTACTACTACTACTATTACTATTACTATTGCTACTGCTACAACTAATACTGCTACTAATACTACTGCTACAACTATTCTATTACTATTACTATTACTGCTACTATCGCTTCTGCTACTACTAATAATAATACTACCACTACTGCTACTGCTACTACTACTACTACTGCTACTAGGACTTGAGCCCTAGGAACATGCCTCAGGACTACCTGACCTGACGACTCCTTGCTGTCCCCAGTCCACCTGGTCGTGCTGCTGCTCCAGTTTCAACTGTTCTGCCTGCGGCTATGGAACCATGACCTGTTCACCGGACGTGCTACCTGTCCCAGACCTCCTCGGTAGAGATACTCTGAATGATTGGCTATGAAAAGCCAACTGACATTTACTCCTGAGGTACCGACCTATTGCACCCTCTACAACCACTGTGATTATTATTATTTGACCCTGCTGGTCATCTATGAACATTTGAACATCTTGGCCATGTTCTGTTATATTCTCCACCCGGCACAGCCAGAAGAGGACTGGCCACCCCTCATTGCCTGGTTTCTTCCTAGGTTCTGGCCTTTCTAGGGAGTTTTTCCTAGCCACCGTGCTTCTACACCTGCATTGCTTGCTGTTTGGGGCTTTAGGCTGGGTTTCTGTACAGCACTTTGTGACATCAGCTGATGTAAGAATGGCTTTATGAATACATTTGATTGATACAACTATTACTGCTACTACTACTGCTACTGCTACTACTACTACTACTATTACTACTACTGATACTACTACTATTACTACTGCTACTGCTACTGCTACTACTGCTACTATTGCTATTACTGCTACTGCTACAACTACTATTACTACTAATACTGATATTACTACTGCTATTACTACTACTGCTACTGCTACTATTTCTACTACTACTACTACTACTTTCATTACTACTGCTACTGCTACTACTACTGCTACTATTACTACTGCTGCTACTATTACTACTGCTACTACTGCTCCTGCTACTATTACTACTAATACTGATATTACTATTGCTATTACTACTACTGCTACTGCTACTACTACTGCTACTACTGCTACTATTACTACTAATACTGATATTACTATTGCTATTACTACTACTGCTACTACTACTGCTACTACTACTACTATTACTACAACTGCTTCTGCTACTACTACTACTGCTGCTACTACTGCTACTACTGCTACTACTACTGCTTCAGCTACTACTGCTGCTACAATTACTACTACTAGTACTACTGCTACTACTGTTACTGTTACTGCTACTACTGCTACTACTATTACTACTGCTACTGCTACTACTATTACTACTGCTACTGCTACTAGTACTCAGCCTGTGTGACTATGTGCTGACTCATTAACTGAACAGGAAGAATATAAATAGCACACATAGAACAGATCTACCACTTCTTAGACTTGCTTTCAATGAGAATGACAGATCTATTCTATGCGAATTTGGTCGGTTTGCCCAGAAAGTTACATATTGCAGCTTTAATGTTTATTAACAATCCCCATGGAAACCCTCAGGTACTTGCTAAAGCATTCTTCCTCCTTCTCCTTCTGCCCCCACACGTCCCCCATTACTACTCTCCTTCTGCCCCCACACGTCCCCATCACTACTCTCCTTCTGCCCCCACACGTCCCCATCACTACTCTCCTTCTGCCCCCACACGTCCCCCATCACTACTCTCCTTCTGCCCCCACACGTCCCCCATCACTAATCTCCTTCTGCCCCCACACGTCCCCCATCACTACTCTCCTTCTGCCCCCACACGTCCCCCATCACTACTCTCCTTCTGCCCCCACACGTCCCCCATCACTACTCTCCTTCTGCCCCCACACGTCCCCCATCACTACTCTCCTTCTGCCTCCACACGTCCCCCATCACTACTCTCCTTCTGCCCCCACACGTCCCCCATCACTACTCTCCTTCTGCCCCCACACGTCCCTCAAGTACCCTTGGTACCATAAACCCTATAGCTGGTACATTATAATGGTTTTTACTGGTGGTTTTACAGGTGTAAGGTTTGTGGAGGACACAACTCTGAGGTCACTAACAAAGACATGCAGAAACACAGAAGTGACAAGCAGACGTCAACTACTGTGAGGTTGACAGATACCTGAGAATCACTTTCATTGCATTTCAACAATGCAGACAGGAGTCGTTGTGGTCCTGTGTGGCTCAGTTGATAAGAGCTGTGAGTTTGATTCCCCCTGGGGCCTTACAAAATGTATGCACTCACTGTACTGTGAGTCGATTAGTATAAAAGTGTTTGCTTAATGGCATATACTGTACCTGTATTTATACTATATTGGTTTTGCACAAGTCAACAATGGTGATAGGAATGAGTCTGGTGCTGCACAGCAGCAGAACAGTGATGGAAATGTGGGGCTGCAGGCAGAGTCAGGGTGCTAGAGCATAACTGCCACAGGTCATCTTAATGTGAGGATTATGTACAAACTAATCTAATTTTCCTCAATGTTTTGTTGTAGCTGAGGTAAGATGGTCATCACTTTCCCCCAATGACATCACCAGGGGCGGACTTAGTGATTTGGAGGGCCCAGGCAGAGGAATTTTTTTTAGAGAGTAATAATGTTAATGTCCCCACTACAATAACAAAAAATACTTAATAAATATATGTAATTTTGTCCTTGAAACATTTAATGTAAATATTGTAGAATTCCACTGATTTCTATGGAGGACTGCTCCTAATGGGGAGAGCCAATATGGCAGACCGGTGGCTTCAAAGGCTCTCAATGGCCAATACATAGCATCAGCAATACAGGGTTTATATACATCATTGATCTGAACAGTGCACCCGCCAACTTCCTTCAATTCGCAAGTGGCTGAAACTAACTCACTGGAGAAAGCATCTGAGCAAGCAAAACAGTGCCCCTCTGTCTTACTATACACTGAGTGTACAAAACATTAAGGGCACCTCCCTAATATTGAGTTGCACCTGAAAGCACCTCATTGCTGCGTGAAACAATGCACGGGAACTCTGTCAGGGTGGAATAGTCCTTTATTATCAACCAGTCCATGGGTGATTAATGACACTTTTTTTTCTACAATTATGAAACCAACTTGAACAATATTAATATTGATATTTTATTTATTTCACCTTTATTTAACCAGGTAGGCTAGTTGAGAACAAGTTCTCATTTGCAACTGCGACCTGGCCAAGATAAAGCGTAGCAATTCGACACATACAACAACTGAGTTACACATGGAATAAACAAAACATAAAGTCAATAATACAGTAGAACAACAGAAAACAAAAAGTCTATATACAGTGAGTGCAAATGAGGTAAGTTAAGGAAATAAATAGGCCATGGTGGCGAAGTAATTACAATATAGCAATTAAACACTGGAATGGTAGATCGGCAGAATGTGAATGTGCAGGTAGAGATACTGGGGTGCAAAGGATCAAAATAAATAAATAAATACCAGTATGGGGGTGAGGTAGGTAGATTGATGAGCTGTTTACAGATAGGCTAAGTGCAGGTGCAGTGATCTGTATACTGCTCTGACAGCTGGTGCTTAAAGCTAGTGAGGGAGATGTGAGTCTCCAGCTTCAGAGATTTTTGCAATTTGTTCCAGTCATGGGCAGCAGAGAACTGGAAGGAAAGACGACCAAAGGAGGAATTGGCTTTGGGGGTGACCAGTGAGATATACCTGCTGGAGCGCGTGCTACGAGTGGGTGCTGCTATGGTGACCAGTGAGCTGAGATAAGGCGGGGCTTTACCTAGCAGAGACTTGTAGATAACCTGTAGCCAGTGGGTTTGGCGACGAGTATGAAGCGAGGGCCAACCAACGAGAGCATCACCGAAGTCGAGGATCGGTAGGATGGTCAGTTTTACGAGGGTATGTTTGCCAGCATGAGTGAAGGATGCTTTGTTGCGAAATAGGAAGCCGATTCTAGATTTAATTTTGGATTGGAGATGCTTAATGTGAGTCTGGAAGGAGAGTTTACAGTCTAACCAGACACCCAGGTATTTGTAGTTGTCCACGTATTCTAAGTCAGAGCCGTCCAGAGTAGTGATGTTGGACGGGCGAGCAGGTGCGGGCAGCGATCGATTGAAAAGCATGCATTTAGTTTTACTTGCATTTAAGAGCTGCTGGAGGCCACGGAAGGAGAGTTGTATATGAAATATGTATATGTATGGAAACAAATTATTGATCTATTATGAATTATTATTCAGCTATATGGATTCATTTACTTTTTAGGAGGCCTTTTTTATCAACAATGTATGGGCACAGTGGCCAGGCAAAGTGCCCCTCCCTTACCATTTCCTTTGCAACTTTACTGATGATTAGGAGTATAATTTATCTTAATGATGCCCAGCTCACGGGACTCCTTGATGATCTGAGGCCTGAGGAAATGGGCTCTTCTGCCTTTTTTGTATACCAACATCATTTGTGTTCAATTGGTCGTGTGAAGTGTTATTCTGCAAGAAGGTACGTGGATCAACCTTAGGCCGGAAGAGAGACGGAACACATAGCCTACTCACGTGCAGTTGTGCGTGTGTGAGTGTGAGTAAACATTTTCAGAGTTTTTCCTCCCTACAGACAGAGCTATATCCCAGGGTAACACAATGACTGGGAAATGGGTTACCTCAGGAAAGCCAGTGCTCTAGCCCACACACACATACAATAGCCCATGGCATGTGTACTGCCCTGATTCACACCCACCTTCAGACCAGCCTAACTCATTTGCAGGAAGCGTTTATTGTTCTCAATGAGCTCTTTCTCAGTTTCCCCCTGGCAGAGAAACAATTGCAGGAGATACGGGTAAAGGGGGGAAAGAACAAGAAGGAAAACATTATTATTCTTTTCTTTTTTGTGTGCAGACTGATGTATAGGAAAAGGAGCATGAGTGATGGTGTGCTGGCAGTTGAATCAGACACTTGGGAGTGTTCCTCTCAGTACGTTTAGTTTTGTTTTCCAAACCCAGAGGATGGGAGTTTCTCTGCTACCACTTGTAAATAAATGTGCTTTCTTAGGTCGCCTCCAGTTTCTTTTCCCCTATAACTGTTAGTTGATCGTTTTTGAAAGATTGATATCTCTGTTAGTCTGGTATGAGTCAACAAGACAGAGTAGATACGGGGATGAGGGTGGGACAAGGGGATTGCATGATGGAGACACACAGACTCATTAGCTGTATCCTCACATGGTCTTCCCAAAATGACAAATCTTAAATGAGTGTACAGAGAAGAGAGAGAGAGGAAGAGGAAGGAGATGAGGGGGCGAGTTGGAGAGAAAAAAAAGAGAGGGAAAGAGAGAGAGAAAGTGAGAGAGAGGACTATTTGTACTACAACTATTTGCACATTGCTAAAATACTGTGCATAGCTGATAATATAACCGCGAGAGAGAGAGAGAGTTGGGTCTGGTAACAGTGTTATCCCACTGATTGTGCTTAATGGGGCCAGGAAACAGTGTTGTTATGGGCTGATGGAATGATAGGAAGGGGAGGAATATGACTCCAGAAATCAAAACAGGCCAGGGTCATGATGAGAAACATCTACTGGAGACCAGGGAGGGGTTGTTCAAATAATGGTGGAACCCAGCAGGAGAAAGTAGCCTATCTATGATGACTCACAGATGATTCAGTTCCTGCAATGACTGTAACTCAGAGACGAATACAGGCTAGAAGTCCATTAGGCCGGGTGGTAAACAAAGCTATGAGGTCGTTTAATGCATCCTGAGGTAGTATAACAGTGTGGGCTATCCCCATGCCTTTTTCTGATTGGCCAGAATGTTAGGCCGGGATTCAATCCGAGGCGTGTTGTAGAGTGCTTCACATTTACAGATAATTTCCGATTGGACGCAGGAACATTGCCTTTAAAAGGCACATTGTCTACAAAAGCGTTCTACAAATGCACCTTGGATTGAATCGCGGCCATAGTCATATCCCCTGGAGACAGGCTTGCTACTATTAAGACAATCATAGCGACCACTTAAAAGCCTTGAGGCCACTTAGGTCTAAGAGAACTGTTGGGGCTAAGACACACTATCAAGATGACTTTCCCATGAGAGCATCGTGATCATCAGAGTGTTTAAACGTGACGGTAAAGAGCCTATAAATATGCACTGCCGATGTAAACAGTGACATGTCTATCACTGCAGTGACTACCCTGACAGGAAACAAACAGCATTTGTCTAATTACCGCTAACATCATGAGCATAGTTAGTAACATTTGCAAAGTTAGCATCATAAGCTCATGGTAGCTCTGCCATGGATATTATTATGGTAAACTGAATGTCCTAAAGAAACGTCACAATACTCTTCATGGAACAACTGACATAACGTCCCGCTAACTCCCATGGTACTAGATCATAAATCATCCTAAGGATGAGAGTTACCGTGAATTCCCAGGGGAACTGAGAGGGGTAGTTGGAAACTGACTCACTGAGCTATGTGTAGCAGGAGTGAATGGTGGGCTTGACAATAGGGTGGAAATGCTCTCATTGTCCCTGTGAGTAACCTTCTGGATGCTTCATCAAGAGAAAGAACGCTTGTTATCATAAAGTCAATCAAAGAAACCTAAATGTGTTACTGATGGGTTATCGGACTGAACAGTGGCGATTTTAGCATGTCAATCTTTGTGGGGCAACAACAACAAAAAAAGTGTGATGCATGCCAGCAAAGCCACTACACAACACTAAACAATACATGAAAAGCACTATAACTGTGACAAACCGTGCCCACAAACTGTTAGGAGCTACATAAAGCTGTCCCAACAGCAGTCCCAACTTACCACTGCTACACCTGGCTGTCAGCGGAGCCTTGTCTGGCAGCGAAACAGTTCATTCAGCCTCATTTACTGCCTTTTAAAAAAACATAGCTGATATGGCTGACTTACTTAAACAAATGTGGTTCCTAATGACAATTGAGATGCACAAACTACGGCAAGGGGACGACAAGCGGATAAGAGGCAATCCGTAATTTTGATTAAGACATTAATGAGCGATAGGACGGACATAGTCAATATAACTATTTGTTCAGCACATTTGAAATGTACAGCGACAGAATTCAGAACATGGGCCGTTCTTACAGTGTTCTCCCTGTACACCAAGTCAGAACCGTAGGATAAATTAAGGGGGCATATAAGCAGACAATGAAAGCTCATACAATATTCTAAGATTACATTTCTCTAAAACAGGTTATAGGCTAAATGTGCACCACCAAGTCAGAACAGTAGGTGAAATTAAGAGGGGTAAATAGACCAAATTATTAGGGTGAGGCACATGGGCTACTAACACATTACTAAACAACATACACTTATTGTTACTTTCTTAGCTACAGTATACATATCTCCCTGGCATATTACATAATTTATACAGCAGCATACAATACATTTTTGGACTCACCTTGTTGTGCTGTGCTCACTTGAACAGGAAGGTGGCGCGACAGTCCTTAGTAGGCAAATTTTGTTATCAAAGTCTGGCATTCTCTGGATTCTCTGGATTTATGGTGCTCTCAAAACAACTGGGAACTCACTGAAGTCAAGTTTTCACAGTTCAGAGTTAACATTTGTTTTGAGCGCGGCACAAATCATGCTTCATTGACAGCATGGCCAATGTTGAATGTTTATCATATTAAACTAAGAAAATAGCCCCTTAATCCCAGATTTGGGACCACACAGCCACTGTCACTGATTCCTTCCAAACCACTCAGAATTTGCGATTTCCAACTTGTTGTGTAATGTTTATATCCAATGTCCAATGAGCACCGATACATTTAATCTATAATTACTCTTCATTATTTCTCTTCGTATGACAAGGGTTAAAAAGGATTTTCCAATAGATTGTCGACTTGATTCACAATGATGACTGCTAGCTAAGATTTTGATAGTAAGATGTTGACATGATCAGTCCAATCAAAGCTACCGTACATATAATATAACGTCATTTTATCTGTGGCCAATGACCTTGAGCCTTCTTGGATGGGCACTTCTAATGTAACTCTATGGCAGTGTCGGGTTCACCTAGGGGACATGATAAGGGTTGTACCAAAATGTTTGATGTATTAGAATAATTGATTATACTTATGTTGTATCAAAAGAAGGGGAGGGGTTATAAAACCCCTCCCTCCTTACATTTATCGGGTCCTAGACTACAGATTAACAATATATATACATAATGAAGTTTTAATATTGTTCCACAGTTGTTTTCTAATTCTCTCTCTCTACCTCATTATAAAGAGGTCCCTCTGAGAAATGTGTGACTGTGAAGAAGGAGCTCTGCAGGGGAGTGAAGGAGATAAGACTAGTCAAACATTCCACAATAAATCAATTTTGGGGAGTGGATGTTTACTGCTAAGTTTTTAGATAACACTAAAAGCCATTGTTTATATAGCTTGGTAGGCAGGGTTTTGGTCTCAGAGGTAAAAAGGTAATGACGTAGGTAGTGACATGACCAGGTTAGACTGAGGGTTTAATAAAACAACTGGAGACCTTTTGTTTGATGCAGAACTTACTAGGAAACATACGTTCTATGTTCCTGATTGTCAACTTCTGTCTGCAATTGCATTAATAAAGGGTTTTGAATGATTTCATTAAATATATTGTCATAATGCTAATTTCACCAATGTTTGACAAGGACGAAAGGAACAAACCCTAACAGCAGCTCCCAAAGGGCTAGAATTTTTTTTGGTCTACCCTTAGACCTGATGGTGACGTAGTGTCCCCATGAGTGACAGAACACTGAGTCAATCACGGCGCAACACTTCATATTTTCTGCTGGCTTGCCCCACCACCACCACCACCACCACCACCACCACCACCACCACCACAGAAAGCACTGAAATAGGCTGAAACAACTGCATTTTGGAACTGCCTTACTCAAGAAAACAAAAAAGAGACGATGTTTGTACGCAACTTTATTAACTTAATGATATATATATATTTTTCTACATTGTTTGCAAACTGCCACATATTAATGCCAAAATAATATGTAAAACAGGCAAGCCCCCCCCCCCCCCCCCAAATTAAACAAATAAATAAATAGATGTGGGGCTCTGCCCCACCAGCCCTGAATAAGGGTCACCACTGGGACTGGCCAATCGCACATTTAACATAACATAAACTCTGGGATTGCATGTGCCTCATCAAAGACTGCATGTCCTGTTTGGCCGTAACCCTTCCTATGTGACGGTACACAGATTGGTGTGATAGCAGTAATTGTACATAAGACATATTGTGACTCACCTAAAGTCCTAAGAATGTTCTTGTTACTCACCCAAAACCATGCTTCTAGCCACAACCCAGTCCTTAGCAGTGACCCAAGAGGGACAGGCTGCGATGTGGCCCCATTGTGCCACTGTTTGGGAACCACTGATATAAGGTCATCTGTGGTCATGGAAGTGGATGCGCTTCTGCGCTTAAACAGAACTATAGAGAACAGAGTGACCACTAATTCAGACAAGCAAACACACACCCAACACACACACACAACACACACACCAAATGTCAGACCCAACACATACACATTAACACACACATATACCAAATTCCAGATGCAAACCACATACATGCCAAGAGACGTTTCAGTGCCAAATCTCAGCCACATACGTCACGGCTGGTGATTTTTCAGTGTGTGTGTTCTGTGAGGCAGTAATAAAGCAGTAATGTGGAAAGTGAGGAGGGGGGATTGTCACTGGGGCCAGAGAACAATAGACTCAAGGGAAACAGTAGGACAGAGGCAGGACATCCTAACTGCTACTTCATCTTCCTCTCTGTGTCACGTTCTGACCTTAGTTCCTTTTTTATGTCTTTGTGTTAGGTTGGTCAGGGCGTGAGTTGGGGTGGGTAGTCTATGTTCTTTTTTCTATGTTATATTTCTATGTGTTTGGCCTAGTATGGTTCTCAATCAGAGGCAGGTGTCGTTCGTTGTCTCTGATTGAGAATCATACTTAGGTAGCCTATTTTCCCCATTTTGGTTGTGGGTGTTTCATTTAGTGTTTTTCTGCACCATACAGGACTGTTTAGTTTTGTTTCCGTTTATTCACGTTGTTGTTTTTGTATTTCAGTGTTCAGTTAAATAAATCATGAACACGTACCACGCTGCGCTTTGGTCCACACCTTCTTCCACCTCCAACAGCCGTTACACTCTGTCTGTCTCAGCTGGCCCCCGCAAAGTAACACATTACCCCCCTGCCCCCAGGCCTGGAGGAACTGTCACTCTGACCCCGTGGCTAACTCCTGTACTTTATTTCTGCACCCACATATTGAATTGTTGTAAGGCTCGAATAGTCTTCAACTGAGCAGCATACAGTATTGTCCCACTCCCTTTAGACTTGGCCTCACAACCTTTCCCCCTGTCCTGTTGTCCCTCCCCCAGCTTCTCACCAGACCTCCCAGCCTTGTGGTGTGTTTGTCTGGGCACAGCCAACTACACGTACCCCAGGCTCTGACGTAGCTAATGAGGCCCAGAAGGGTAAGTCACAGACACCTGGTGCTCAAGCAATACACACACATACACATATAGGCATGCAACACACACACACACACACACGCCAAGCAGAGGAAACATCTGGCCAGGATGCTAAGACAACACCTACAAACATACACATATACATACCCACAAATACACGTGTGTGTGTGTGTGTGTGTGTGTGTATGTGTGTGTGTGTGTGTGTGTGTGTGTGTGTGTGTGTGTGTGTGTGTGTGTGTGTGTGTGTGTGTGTGTGTGTGTGTATGTGTGTGTGTGTGTGTGTGTGTGTGTGTGTGTGTGTGTGTGTGTGTGCGTGCGTGCGTGCGTGCGTGCGTGCGTGCGTGCATACTTCACTAATGTAATTTCCATACAGACAAGAGCTGCTTGTGTGTCATATAAATGGAATGTTGTTTGTCAGCATGTTGACATCCCCTAATGAACAAACATCTAGTGCACCTGCAAATGTTGCTCTAATCCATAAATTACTTTTCTTATAAAACCCATTCATCATACATCAAGTGAACATCATTATCAAAATCAGACTGAGTTTAAAGTATTTGTTAATTGTTCCTGTTTTTGTAGATCCATTGAATCAGTGAGTTATAACATGGTTCTGGCAACACCAGTTGTGTTTTATTCCTGCATGGGTCATATATTAATGTTTGCCTGAGTTATTAACCCTGTAAATCGCTTTGGATAAATCCACAAAACTATTGATAGTTTTTTATATATATATATATATAAGTAAGTTGGTTATAAGAAACTTTATAAACCAAATCTATTATTCTCGTAGATTCTCATGCAGGCAGGCAGTTCAGGCAGTGGCATAAGACCTACAAAACATCCACAACAAAACACAAACATCATGTCTTGTTTTGTCATTCTCTCTCCTGTTTAAGACAGAGTTGTTATCTGTGAGCCCTGGGCTTCCCTCCTCCATCCCTGTCTGCCTGTGTGTCTGTGTGTGTGTTTATCGGCCATGGTGCCACTGACTGAGAAATATGCCTCTAAAATAGATTAGCCCCACAGCTCACTTTTACAAGAATGCACAAGGCATTAGTGTGGTTAAGAGTATTTAGTTTTGCCACAGGTTAATTTAGTAATTAGGCATTGTCCACATAGTTATCAACACACATCACTTCTCTCTGCAGTAAACGCTGTAGAGTTCACAGTAACCCTCACACACACACACACACAAAAACACACACACAATGCTGAGCTTGCATTTTCTTACAATGTGTAAGAAGACACACGAACATAGTAAATCAGTCTGATTGTTACTTAGACTAAATGGTCACTTAAGTCTAGTGTGACCAGACACTAATAAGAGAGCGTTGAGAGAACGCTTCATCAACCCTGTCGGAACACAATAGTGAGGACCAACAGAGCCCTATGGAGAGTATCCTGTCTGCCTCTGTTTGTCTGGCCTGTCAGACTGATATGAGTGACAACCTCCATTAGTTCAGTAACATTTCTCTACTAAGTCAACAGTTAACTTGCCTCCATGCAGACCAGATATCCAGATATCACAGATTCAAAACTCTTGGAATCTCTCCATTGTCTTGCTGAAGTTAACATTCCTTCTTATCATCTTTCTTTCACCATCCCTCCAACAGTCCATTCTCTCCCACCTCTCCCCAGTGGTGTAAAGTACTTAAGTAAAAATTATTTGAAGTACTACTTAAGTAGTTTTTTGTGGTATCTGTACTTTACTTTTGATATTTTAACAAAGTTTACTTTAACTTCACTACATTCCTTAAAAGAAAATAATGTACTTTTTACTCCAAACATTTTCCTTGACACCCAAAAGTACTCGTTACATTTTGAATGCTTAGCAGGACAGGAAAATGGTCCAATTCACGCACTTATCAACAGAACATCCCTGGTCATCTCTACTGCCTCTGATCTGGCGGACTCACGAAACACACATGCTTAGTTTGTAAATGAAGTCTGATTGTTGGAGTGTGCCTCTGGCTATCCGTAAATAAAATAAAAACAAGAAAATGGTCCCGTTTGGTTTGCTTAATATAAGACATTTAAAATTATTTATACTTTTACTTTCATATATTTTAGCAATTACATGTACTTTTGATACTTAAGTATATTTGAAACCAAATACTTTTAGACTTTTACTCAAGTAGAATTTTACTCTGTATCTTTTACTTTTACTTTAGTCATTTTATATGAAGGTATATTTACTTCTACTCAAGTATGACAATTTGATATTTTTCCACCACTGCCTCTCCCTCCCGCTCCATCACTCTTTCCATCCCTCATTCTCCACGTTGCTGTGTCCAGTGCTAGGGCAGAGAATGACACAGCGGACAACACTTCCTGTCTATGCATTTCCCATATGTCTCCAGACAGACGAAGTGGACACAAGCAGGGAAAGGAGCTAGAAACAGACTTGGTCCGACATTGGCTTGGGGAACACACAAACACTATAGTTTACAAATATAACAACAAATTAAATCTGTTTTCCCCTATTCAAAACAATATCAGACAGCATAAATAGCTGACCATGTTTGTTTCTGCGCTGACATCACATCACTGTTTTTTTTTTCTTTCCTCCTCAGAATTTGTATTTTATTTAACCTTTATTTTATCAGAGTCATAATGAGACCAAGGTCATGTTTACAAATGAGCCCTGAAATTACAGAAAATACAGAAAATCCACACATCAAAATATAAATACAACATGCAAGAAGAACGAAAACACGGTAATATGAAAACATTCATCAGTAACAGGGTCCTCAATCAGCTTTCTGAATGACCCTAGAGGCACCAGGACTACCAACATAAAAACATTCATCAGTAACAGGGTCCTCAATCAGCTTTCTGAATGACCCTAGAGGCACCAGGACTACCAACATAAAAACATTCATCAGTAACAGGGTCCTCAATCAGCTTTCTGAATGACCCTAGAGGCACCAGGACTACCAACATAAAAACATTCATCAGTAACAGGGTCCTCAATCAGCTTTCTGAATGACCCTAGAGGCACCAGGACTACCAACATAAAAACATTCATCAGTAACAGGGTCCTCAATCAGCTTTCTGAATGACCCTAGAGGCACCAGGACTACCAACATAAAAACATTCATCAGTAACAGGGTCCTCAATCAGCTTTCTGAATGACCCTAGAGGCACCAGGACTACCAACATAAAAATATTCATCAGGAACAGGGTCCTCAATCAGCTTTCTGAATGACCCTATAGGCACCAGGACTACCAACATAAAAACATTCATCAGTAACAGGGTCCTCAATCAGCTTTCTGAATGACCCTAGAGGCACCAGGACTACCAACATAAAAACATTCATCAGTAACAGGGTCCTCAATCAGCTTTCTGAATGACCCTAGAGGCACCAGGACTACCAACATAAAAACATTCATCAGTAACAGGGTCCTCAATCAGCTTTCTGAATGACCCTAGAGGCACCAGGACTACCAACATAAAAACATTAATCAGGAACAGGGTCCTCAATCAGCTTTCTGAATGACCCTAGAGGCACCAGGACTACCAACATAAAAACATTAATCAGTAACAGGGTCCTCAATCAGCTTTCTGAATGACCCTAGAGGCACCAGGACTACCAACATAAAAACATTCATCAGTAACAGGGTCCTCAATCAGCTTTCTGAATGACCCTAGAGGCACCAGGACTACCAACATAAAAACATTCATCAGTAACAGGGTCCTCAATCAGCTTTCTGAATGACCCTAGAGGCACCAGGACTACCAACATAAAAACATTCATCAGTAACAGGGTCCTCAATCAGCTTTCTGAATGACCCTAGAGGCACCAGGACTACCAACATAAAAATATTCATCAGGAACAGGGTCCTCAATCAGCTTTCTGAATGACCCTAGAGGCACCAGGACTACCAACATAAAAACATTCATCAGTAACAGGGTCCTCAATCAGCTTTCTGAATGACCCTAGAGGCACCAGGACTACCAACATAAAAATATTCATCAGTAACAGGGTCCTCAATCAGCTTTCTGAATGACCCTAGAGGCACCAGGACTACCAACATAAAAACATTCATCAGTAACAGGGTCCTCAATCAGCTTTCTGAATGACCCTAGAGGCACCAGGACTACCAACATAAAAACATTCATCAGGAACAGGGTCCTCAATCAGCTTTCTGAATGACCCTAGAGGCACCAGGACTACCAACATAAAAACATTCATCAGTAACAGGGTCCTCAATCAGCTTTCTGAATGACCCTAGAGGCACCAGGACTACCAACATAAAAACATTCATCAGTAACAGGGTCCTCAATCAGCTTTCTGAATGACCCTAGAGGCACCAGGACTACCAACATAAAAACATTCATCAGGAACAGGGTCCTCAATCAGCTTTCTGAATGACCCTAGAGGCACCAGGACTACCAACATAAAAACATTCATCAGGAACAGGGTCCTCAATCAGCTTTCTGAATGACCCTAGAGGCACCAGGACTACCAACATAAAAACATTAATCAGTAACAGGGTCCTCAATCAGCTTTCTGAATGACCCTAGAGGCACCAGGACTACCAACATAAAAACATTCATCAGTAACAGGGTCCTCAATCAGCTTTCTGAATGACCCTAGAGGCACCAGGACTACCAACATAAAAACATTCATCAGTAACAGGGTCCTCAATCAGCTTTCTGAATGACCCTAGAGGCACCAGGACTACCAACATAAAAATATTCATCAGGAACAGGGTCCTCAATCAGCTTTCTGAATGACCCTAGAGGCACCAGGACTACCAACATAAAAACATTCATCAGTAACAGGGTCCTCAATCAGCTTTCTGAATGACCCTAGAGGCACCAGGACTACCAACATAAAAACATTAATCAGTAACAGGGTCCTCAATCAGCTTTCTGAATGACCCTAGAGGCACCAGGACTACCAACATAAAAACATTCATCAGTAACAGGGTCCAACAAAAAAACAAAAAAACAACCTTATCTACATAATCATTCAGACCCTTTTGCCAGATTCCAGTGATCATGCTTGAGATGTTTCTACAACTTGATTGGAGTCCACTTGTGGTAAATTCAATTTATTGGAAATTATTTGGAAAGACACACGCCTGTCTAAATAAATTCCCACAGTTGACAGTGCATGTCAGAGCAAAAATCAAGCCATGAGGTCGAAGGAATTGTCTGTAGAGTTCCGAGACAGGATTGTATCGAGGCACAGATCTGCGGAAGGCTACCAAAACATTTCTGCAGCATTGAAGGTCCCCAAGAACGCAGTGGACTCCATCATTCTTAATTTGAAGAAGTTTGGAACCACCAAGACTCTTCCTAGAGCTGGCCACCCGGCCAAACTGAGAAATCTGGGGAGAAGGCCTTGGTCAGGGAGGTGACCAAGATCTTGATGTTCACTCTGACAGAGCTCTAGAGTTCCTCTGTGGAGATGGGAGGACCTTCCAGAAGGACAACCATCTCTGCAGCACTCCACCAATCAGGCCTTTATGGTAGAGTGGCTGGACAGAAGCCACTCCTCAGTAAAAGGCACACGACAGCTCGCTTGGTGTTTGCCAAAAGGCACCTAAAGAATCAGACCATGATAAACAAGATTCTCCGGTCTCATGAAACTCTTTGGCCTGAATGCCAAGCATCATGTCTGAAACCTGGCACCATCCCTACAGTGAATCATGGTGGTGGCAGCATCATGCTGTGGGGATGTTTTTCAGCGGCAGGGACTGGGAGACTAGTCAGGATTAAGACAAAGATGAACTGAGCAAAGTACAGAGAGATTCCTGATAAAAAAAACTGCTCCAGAGCGCACAGAACCTCAGACTGGGAAGCCTCACCTTCCAACAGGACAACGATCCTAAGCACACAGCCAAAACAACGCAGGAGTTGTTTCAGGACAAGTCTCTGAATGTCCTTGAATGGCCCAGCCAGAGCCCAAACTTGAACCCGATCAAACATCTCTGGAGAGACCTGAAAATAGCTGCGCAGCAATGCTCCCCATCCAACCTGACATAGCTTGAGAGTATCTGCAGAGAAGAACAGGAGAAGGGGGCAGTTGAAATCGCAGTTGAAATCGGCTCAGGGGCTAAATGTTATTTGTTTTTTGCATTGAACTTATATTGAATTCTGCTTCTACAAACGCGCTCCACCACAATAACAATGGAGGATTCTCAGAGGAGGAAGGGGAGGCCCATCCTCAGTGAATTTACTTATAAGAAAAATTGTGAAACATTAACAAACCTCTCTGGGATAGGCATCCCGCTAGCGGGACAACTTCCGGTGAAACTGGAGGGCGCGCAATTCAAATAAATAATCATACAAATTATGGATATTAAACATGTAGGTACATACAAGTGTCTTATATCGGTTGAAATCTTAAATTCTTGTTAATCTAACTGCACTGTCCGATTTACAGTAGCCATTTCTATTGACTCCTCAGATACCCTAAAATGTAATCAAACTACAATATTTAATACGGAAAGAAGTATGTTCAATAGGAAACTGATATTAGCAGGTGCGTCTTGTCTTCCTCGTGCGCCCAAACACAAATTTCCAATATTGTGTCCCAGTACTAAAACTCATATTTCTTACTTGTTTTGGGAAAAAACAAGCCTGAAACCTTGAACATAGAGTGCTGACACCCTGTGGTGTGTTTTCTTTCCAATGGTACCAATTATATGCATTTACTGTCACCAGGGCCTGAGCAACAGGCAGTTTACTTTGGGCATGTCAGTCAGGTGGAAATTGAGAAAAAAGGACCCTAGGCTGAAGAAGTTTTTAAAAAGTTATCCTTTTTAGATAAAACTATACTAAATATATTCACCTCACCAAATAATTGACTAAAACACTGTTTTGCAATGAAGGTCTACAGTAGCCTCAACAGCACTCTGTAGGGTAGCACCATGGTGTAGCCAGAGAACAACTAGTTCAGTCCTCCTCTGGGTACATTGACTTCAATACAAAACCTAGGAGGCTTGTGGTTCTCACCCCCTTCCGTAGACTGACACAGTAATTATCTAGGGCTGTGGCATTCACAAAATCTTGTCAGTGGGTGATTGTCAAGCAAATAACTGTCGGTCTCACTGTAATTGACTGTTAATTAACATAAACACATTTAGCATCTCCTGGCTTCCACACATAGCATACAAGCCACTGATGCAGACCTTTGGAACATCTTCATTTAAAAAGTCTAATAAATCCATGTAATATAGCCTACACCTTCACACTAAACCCATTATTTATTTTAGACAGGTCTAAAGAAGCATGATATTAAGAAAATGTCATATATTTCAGAAGAACAGAATAGCATACTCTGAGTTGTCCTTATGTTTGTAATGAATACTCAGGGAGAAAAAGGTGTAGATTCACACGCAGAGCATGGCAGATATTTATTACGCCTTCGCAGAAGGCAGGAATCATGGTCACAGGCAATGGTCAAACACAGGTAGGTAGTCAAAAACAAACAATACCTCACAACCATACAAACAGAAAGAACTGAACTAAATAGGGAGCTGATGAGACCAGGTGAGAAACGAACACAGGTGAAATCAATGAACAAAAATGAAAGACAGACGTTCCAGAACACAAAGAAACAGGGCTACGTTCAAGAACATGAAGAAAAAGAACACACGGTTGACTAAGAAAATTAAAGCAGAACCTTACAATGGTAGATCCTGATCTGGCTATGCCAAATGGCTGTGTGCTACACTAGTTCATTTAGCAGTCAAGGCATTATTTTATAGTATGAAGAATACAATTGAACAAAGCTGATTAAAATAGAAAGGATATTTTCTTAAAAACAATTTGAGGGAGTGCGGTTAACAAAGAAACAGGTCCTCCTATATGCTTCATTAGAGTTATTAATGCAACTTTAGTTGTTCTACAAACGTCTGGCTATATGTTTTGATTTTTAATACATGTTAAGTTGCATGATGAGACTCTAATGATGATTTGAAAAAAGTTGCTTGAACGGCATGAGCTCTGATTTTTGTGCAGGCTGTACACACTACATCAGTCACTCATTCACAATTTGACAAGCACTTGATAATGCCTAGAATTACACAGCGGCATCCCCTTTGTTTGGCCGTAATGCCCCCTAAAAATATCCATGCCTTTTGCCGCCAGTGGCCGTTGTGGCCTTCTCCCTTAATGCTGCGCGCTCCATCACGTGATCAAAACCCTCATTTATCAATGTTGCGTAGAATGCTTCTAAATTAACTCGTACAAATAAAACGTTTACAAGTACAAAAAATGTGGTATTTATCAATTGCTCGTACACCTGATTATGTCACGTGTGCTCCCTCTCCGGCCTCTAGGTCACCAGGCTGCTCGTTACCTGTCACCATCCTTACGCGCAGCAGCACATTATGACACTCACCTGTTCCGTTTATTTATTAAAACACTCACTCCCTGAATTTGCTTCCCGACTCTCAGCACCCATCGTTCACAGATTTACACACACCTGTAAGTATTTTGCCTTGATAAATCAGACACGCGCTAAAACACTGTGCTAGTGCACGTGAAGTGTCATTTACATAAAGAACCGCCCTAAATTACCATTTATGGTCACAACCCTTCCCTTTAAAGCAGCAAGAAATTTGACTAATTTCTGTCCGCCAACATGGGGAAATGACAAAGAAGACAAAGTAACAACTTTTTTAGTACACAGAATATAACTTTTGATCATTGAAGTGGAAGGAAAACAAGCCATATGGCTTGACAAATAACAGACAAAATCTTGCTTGGGAGCAGGCTTGAGCTGTAGTAAATTCTGCCTCATCTGAGTGCAGAACAGTTAATGAAATGTAAAATGTCAAGCTTTATTTTCACAACCATATTCAGACATGGATCACATCTAAATACTTCTTGTTGACAAATATAATAAATATATATATAACAATAAATGTAACAAAATGAATATTACAAAAATAACAAAACATGAAATCTTGACAGATGTGGGTGATTTGCCTGACCCCTCAGTCCCAGGCCTACCAGAAGGGTATCCTCTGACCCCTCAGTCCCAGGCCTACCAGAAGGGTATCCTCTGACCCCTCAGTCCCAGGCCTACCAGAAGGGTATCCTCTGACACCTCAGTCCCAGGCCTACCAGAAGGGTATCCTCTGACCCCTCAGTCCCAGGCCTACCAGAAGGGTATCCTCTGACACCTCAGTCCCAGGCCTACCAGAAGGGTAATCTCTGACACCTCAGTCCCAGGCCTACCAGAAGGGTATCCTCTGACCCTTCAGCCCCAGGCCTACCAGAAGGGTGTCCTCTGACCCCTCAGTCCCAGGCCTACCAGAAGGGTGTCCTCTGACCCCTCAGTCCCAGGCCTACCAGAAGGGTGTCCTCTGACCCCTCAGTCCCAGGCCTACCAGAAGGGTGTCCCCTGACCCCTCAGTCCCAGGCCTACCAGAAGGGTGTCCTCTGACCCCTCAGTCCCAGGCCTACCAGAAGGGTGTCCTCTGACACCTCAGTCCCAGGCCTACCAGAAGGGTGTCCTCTGACACCTCAGTCCCAGGCCTACCGGAAGGGTGTCCTCTGACACCTCAGTCCCAGGCCTACCAGAAGGGTGTCCTCTGACACCTCAGTCCCAGGCCTACCGGAAGGGTGTCCTCTGACACCTCAGTCCCAGGCCTACCAGAAGGGTGTCCTCTGACACCTCAGTCCCAGGCCTACCGGAAGGGTGTCCTCTGACACCTCAGTCCCAGGCCTACCAGAAGGGTGTCCTCTGACCCCTCAGTCCCAGGCCTACCAGAAGGGTGTCCTCTGACCCCTCAGTCCCAGGCCTACCAGAAGGGTGTCCTCTGATCCCTCAGTCCCAGGCCTACCAGAAGGGTGTCCTCTGACCCCTCAGTCCCAGGCCTACCAGAAGGGTATCCTCTGACCCCTCAGCCCCAGGCCTACCAGAAGGGTGTCCTCTGACCCCTCAGTCCCAGGCCTACCAGAAGGGTGTCCTCTGACCCCTCAGTCCCAGGCCTACCAGAAGGGTGTCCTCTGACCCCTCAGTCCCAGGCCTACCAGAGGGGTGTCCTCTGACCCCTCAGTCCCAGGCCTACCAGAAGTGTGTCCTCTGACCCCTCAGTCCCAGGCCTACCAGAAGGGTGTCCCCTGACCCCTCAGTCCCAGGCCTACCAGAAGGGTGTCCCCTGACCCCTCAGTCCCAGGCCTACCAGAAGGGTGTCCTCTTTGTGGAGCGATTCAGCTGCGCCGCATGTTTTGACTGACGCAGTCCTGAAACAAGAGATCAACACAGAAATTCTTGGACTCAAACAGCAGCTGGAGGACGTATGCAGCTGGAGGACGTATGCAACGGCCTGAGAGGGAAATCAATCATTGAAATAACTTGTTGATTGTGTCAAACATGTGAGACAATAAATTCTGGTGCAATGTAAATGTGTTTTCCTTGTTGATTTGATTACAATATTTGGAAGAACAGATATCTAAAACCGTTGTATGATATTGACTCTTGTCCTCGGTGCCAGAGCTATGGGTAGTGGGAAAAACTCCCTGTCAGGCATGGGCTCATCGGGTCTGGGTGGATCCTTCAGTGGAATGCCATTTTTGATTGCAATGTTGTGGAGCACACTGCAAGCCTTGACAATGTAACAAACCTAAAAAGGAATTTGCACATTGTATTACATTCACGTAATGGGATTTGAAGGAATGTCATTTCAGAGGCAAACCTTGCTAGGCTTGTATTGCAGTGTGCCTCCTGTCCCAGACAAGCACAACGCCCTTCTAGCAGGCCTATGGTGCGCTCCACTGTTGTTCTTGTGTGTGCGTGGGCTTGGTTGTACCTTGACTCTTGTTGGTTTGAGGGGTTTGTGAGGGGAGTCAACAGCCATGTTTTTCATGGGTAGCCCTGGTCTCCTGCAGTTATGAAACACACCATTCAGATATTGTTTCCCAGTAGAGGTCGAACATGGCAAATAAAACCTTGAAAATAAAAACATAAGTCACTTACCAATAAGCCATCCGTCCTCAACAGCTCCTTCCTGGAGGCCGACTGAACTGTTCCGCACAATGAATGAATCGTGTCCCACCTGGCCATTTGGCCACTACATTCAACAAAGCCAAATGTGAATCACAGATGACCTGCACATTGACAGAATGGAAACCTTATCTTTTGACGAAGTTGAATTGATGGTGCTTTTATTGTGATGTGGGTGCAGTCAACTGCTGCAATGACATTAGGAAATCCAGCTATGGTATGGAAATCCCTTTTCACTCTGGCCTGTTGCACAGCAGTGTACGGAAACTGTATGTATTGTGGGGGTCAATGAAATAATGCCATGAAGGACTGCAGGCAATATTCGACTCATGGTTTGTTGTGAAATGCCAGACCGATCCGCAATCTCCCGTTGGAATGTTCCAGTGGCCAAAAATCCCAGGGTGGAGCAGACTTGGGTATGCACTGGGATGGTATTGGTGCATTTCGTCTCCCTTTCTAATACTGGAGAGAGTTGGTTGCAGAGATACAATAAGATTTGCCTTGGAAAACAAAATCTACTAATAAGCCAAGCGTCTATCACAAAAACATCTGCACGCTCATTGAAAACACGCTCCCTGCGTAATGCAGCTTGTGCCAGATCCTCCAGTAATGCAAGATTTGCCATTTTAGATAAGTCACAATGCCTCAGTGTTGGCTTTTATATTATTTAACTGGTTTAACTAAATTGCCTCCAACCTTACATTCCACTCTATTTCTAATTGATTTTATTATTAAATTATGATTAAATTCGACTTAAATGGTTTCATGTTTATGAATTCGATAGCACCCTGAGAAAAATATTAGTAGCTTAAGTGTCTATAAAATAAATATGAAATAAACGATTAATGTATTGTCTTACTTCTTCATATTTTTATGATTTGGTCCAGTATGTCAATCCTTTCTCCATTTGGTGGATGGTATTTCATTAGGGTGCTGTGGGTGCAAGGTGATGTGGGTACGCATGGTTAGAGGTGTGCTTCAATTTACACATAATCTCAAGTATAAGTACAAATTGATAAATTCCACTCATTCTCAAGTATAAGTAAGAATTGATCAATCCCACACATTCTCAAGTATAAGTACAAATTGATAAATCCCATACATTGCTTAGAAATGATTGCACACATGGTTTACAAACCTTTCTGTTAATTTGCAACATTGATAAATGAGGGCCCAGGTCTTTCTCACAGGCTACAAGTGAAGACAGACACATCAGGGACGCAACTGCATGCATCCTTATCCAATTCCGAGGTGCATATTGCAGATATTGGAAGAACTGTCCATATTTACTTTTTATCAGCCAACAAGATGAGTAGGCCTAACGAACAGCAAAAGCACTAGCCTATGTAAATCTACTATCCACCATAGTACAAAAGTCTAACTATTCAATTCTGTGCGAGAAATAAATATTCCAAACATAGTCTGGGACAGTTGTGTGAGGCAATAGATCCCTATGTGGCTGACACAACAGATCAGAACGTTTAGCTTAAAATGTTGATCAACTATTAGGCTATTCACATTATAAGTGCAACAATGCGCACATGGTAGAAGCATTAAGAGCAAATGTTCCATGAGCAGAAAACACCATTATCAAAAGTTATCGCAAATGCAATTATGCATGTAATTATTTTATTATAAAGGTGCATTTTTATGGTGAAAATGATCTTCCCCAAACTTGAAACTCACACGCTGCATATGTATGCCAGTTAGGCTCTACACCCCTTGTAAAGAGGATAGTTGTGATACAAACCTTATTAAAACATATAGGCCTATGGGTGTGCAACTATGATTAGAAAAAGTCGCACAAACGCATTGTTTCTTATGTTGGGCATCATTCACAAGTGATAATATATAATTCACAAGTAAGTGATAAGCTAATATTTTACCCATCAAACTGTTCTTGATTTAATCTTGTCTTTACATACACTAAATAATATATGTGTGAAATTTGTTTTGATATAGAATGGACCATTATCATGCACCTGTATCGTTTCTGATCGGGGTCCTCAGTTCACGTCCAGGGTCTGGAGAGCGTTCGTGGAACGTCTGGGGGTCTCGGTCAGCCTCACCTCAGGTTTTCACCCCTGAGTAACGGGCAGGTGGAGAGAGTAAACCAGGATGTAGGTAGGTTTCTGCGGTCATATTGTCAGGACCGGCTGGGGGAGTGGGCGGTGTTCATCCCCTGGGCAGAGATGGCCCAAAACTCACTCTGCCACTAACCTCTCTCCTTACCAGTGTGTACTGGGGTATGAGCCGGTTCTGGCACCTTGGCATCAGAGCCAGATCGAAGCTCCTGCGGTGGACGAATAGTTTAAGCGCTCGGAGGAGACCTGGGACGCTGCCCATGTGCACCTACAATGGGACGGGATTATCACATGTTCAGTTAGGTTTATTTTGATGGCTGGTTTTTGACGGGTGCTGTGTTCACCCGTGCTTTATCTTTACCGTCTTGTTTTGGTCAAATGTAATTGTTACCTTGTGCCTTGTTGAGTAAAGTACGTTGCTCACTCATTCTGCTCTCCAGCGCCTGACTTCATGCACCAGCTACACTCACCTTCTGACACAGGGGTGTATTCATTCCGCCGATTCTGTAGAAAAACGTTTCTAAACAGAACGAAACGGGGATAAATATACCTTAATTTGTCCAAAAGAAACTATTTTTTGCAACTGTTGGACTAATGATTGTACCCTAGATCAGCTAGATGCGGGCACAAGTGTGCAAGGCGGTATTGAATGTGTCAGTGTCTGTCACCTTGATTACTCAAATTTCTCTCAACCTGTGCACCTACGTTGTAAATATTAATTCTTAGGGTAGGTTGTAGCAACTTCATGATGTGTGTAGGGAACATTTGAGTATCATGTAGTAGCCTAAACTTACCGATGTTACATTGAGCTGGGTGAATGGATGATGAATGACAGTCATCCAATATGCTGTAATAGAAATAAGGCCATTGTCAACTAAATGTCACCGTCTGCCACTGCACAATAAACATAAAGTTGAAATGCAGAGACCCCGAAATCATTGAGTGCTTTTGAAATCTGTAGCCTATCTCTGCTGCACTCTATCAGCACAATGGACAGCGCCCTACAACAAGGCCATTTGGTAAAGAATAGATAGATAGATAGATAGATAGATAGATAGATAGATAGATAGATAGATAGATAGATAGATAGATAGATAGATAGATAGATAGATAGATAGATAGATAGATAGATAGATAGATAGATAGATAGATAGATAGATAGATAGATAGATAGATAGATAGATAGATAGATAGATAGATAGATAGATAGATAGATAGATAGATAGATAGATAGATAGATAGATAGATAGATAGATAGATAGATAGATAGATAGATAGATAGATAGATAGATAGAGCAAATCCCCTATTACAAACAGCCTAAGTGAATGCAGCCGTACACACAGCTTTCTTACCAAAATAATTTAAACTAAATGCTGAAAGTAGTAGCGTAGGTATTCATGCATGCAAACAAAAATACTGAATACCAGTTTGGCTTAGAATAGCAACAATTTGAACAAATGAATGTGACTAGAACAAAACAGAGATACAAGGTAGTAGGCCTCGTAAAACAAAAGGTGATTGGATTCGGGTTTGGCCGGGGAAGGCAGTCATTGTAAATAATAATTTATTCTTAACTAACTTGCCTTGTTAAATAAAGGTTAAATAAAAAAAGTTCATATTTAGTAAAAAATTCAAAAGTGGTCCGAAACCTGAATACCGACACGAGGGTCAAACAAATTCCCCTCTAAGACAATCACTGACAATCAGCTGTCTTGAGTCAAATATCTAGAAAAACAAATCTAAGTGAGACTGTCCTACTACGCTCATCATCAATGGGAACCATCGAGATAGCTGGCTAGCTATCTTCCAGAAAAAAAAACAACAGTAGAAGATGGGAAAGGGGAGACCCCTTTTGGACAATCAGAGTCATACAAGCTTGCCACTGAAAGGCCAACAACCTTCCTAAGGAGGGCTGGTTCCTTAGGCATTCACACGTAAATACATTCATGATTTTTTATTCCAAACGGGCAGCGGTTCATGTGTAAACTGTATGATTACTTTGAGAATAGTTCTGAAATGTATCGAAGATAAGTGTATTTTTTTATCTCTCTCTCTCTCCATGTGGTTGAGTAAAACCACCATATTGTGTCAGTCCGCTAGGGACCTTTGTCTCATGTATTATGGGTGTATGTTTATTCTGTGTAATTATTTAGTTAGCTAGTAAAAAATTTTTTTTAACTAATTTGTGTACTACTGAATCATGAGTAAGGCTGGGTTTTTTTGCAGATGGATGAGGTTACAACTGTTCAGAATTATATGATAAGAGGTAATGATTAATAAGATGACAGTTTATAAGGTCTATATCTATTATATCGATAGAGTTTAATTTGGGAGATGGTGAATATTTAAACAACCTCTTCCGTGGAGCCCCAAATTCCTAATGAGTTCATTGTTACATGATTAATTGAATCGGATGGATTAAATAAATAACAGTCATCAGATCAATACAAGTAAAGTCACAACACTAGCTAACCAACAACTGTAATGATGTATTTGAGAGACAACAAGTGCTCATTGTGCAAATGTATTTATGTTTTCAATAAACATTGGAAATTAAATATAGCTTCTGTCAACAATCTAAGCCAACCCCGTTTGTTTTGCCTTATAGTTGCACACCTGTCGGATTTGTTGCAAAACAACCAACCTGTCTATGGCACGAAATATCCACTGCGCCCTATCAGCACCATGGACAGCGTCCTACATATTAAAGCAAGATTTTTGATATACCAAGCAGCTAGATTGTTTCAATCTTACCTTTTCAAAAGACTTGCAGCCACATTGATGCTCTGTGGAACTTCCTGAGTAATCAATCAATCCATTCTCCCCTAAATCTTATTGTAAGAGCCCTCTCAAATGTCAGTTGGATTAGTTGAGCTTTCCTCGAGTGTAGCATGCTTTTTCTGTGCTGACTGAAAAAGTTTGTCAAAGTGGAAAATGAGTTCTCGCATGTAGCTGTGGACGCCCCAAAAGTCAGTTCATGTTTCAGTGCAGTAAACATTGTCGGCATAGCAGAGAGCGGCCCAGAGAATCGTTGCAGGATATCAAGTAGGGTCCATTTGTCCACATTGGAGCCAGAGCGGGCGATTTCAGCGAAAACTGGCGAGTGACACTAAACTCAGCTTTCACCAAATCTGTTTTGCTTTGATCAGCAGTGGTTTCACCTTTTTCACATCTAGAAAGTGGCTCTCTGGGTCAAGGGCACACAGGGCCTCCTCAGCTGGCTGTTGCGTTCGCTGAATTGTTCTGACATTTCACCAACGACAGCATCCAACATGCTCAAGAACAGTCTTTTACACTCAGTCTCTTCTCCTCTGTCCTGCTGGCCTACTGTACTGTCCACCATGTATTGCTGGAGATTTGTACTTACATAATGTCATAATTTGATTGGAGCTGGTGGTGGTGTGTAAGTAGCACTGCACTGTGCCCCAATGGCTTCAAAGGAACTCGCTGTCGCACCTCAGCTTCTCAACGTACTCCAATGCACAGCCGGCCACATTGACTACAGTGTAAAGATCCATTGCTTTTGCCTGAAGTAGTTTGTTTGGAGGATCGAGAAGACTGAAAATGTTGTGCACCATGGTGGTTGTAAACTTAAAGCTGGGATCCGTCATCGCCTTCAGCAGCCCTGTAGCCTCGAGTCTTACTTCTGTGTTGTAGGAACACATAGATTCGATGTCAGAGAGGAACTTCACAACTTTTAACAACAACACAGTAGCCAGGATTCCAGTCCACCTTTGATCCAGTAGTCTTTTTGAGGTTTCTCTAGTGTACAGGGTAGCCATTGTTGGTTTATTTAAGAACCTGTAGAGTGAGTCACAGACATTATAAAAGTCCTCCAGTGCTATTTCAGATTACATGGTGTAATCGACCACTAAGTGAAGCTGGTGTTTTAACAATGAACATATGGCACTTCTCTGTTTACTTTGTCCTGCAATATTCTCTGCATACCCCCCTTTTTACCTGACATCACACTCACGCCGTCATAACATTGACTAAGTATGTTTTCTGTGTCAATGCCTACCTTTGTTAGCTCGGTAAGAACAAGGTTTGTAAGTGATAAAGCATCCCAGTATTTTGAAGTTGCCATTCATTTTCATTAGATTATAGTCATTTAGCAGACGCTCTTGTCCAGAATGACTTACAGTACATTCGGAAAGTATTCACACCCTTTGACTTTTTCCACATTTTACTATGTTACAGCCTTACTCTAAAATGGATTGAATAAAACAATCTATCCTCATCAATCTACACACCACAATACCCCATAATGACAAAGCAAAAACAAAATATTGGAAATCTTTGCTAATTTATTAGAAATAAAAAACATAAATACCTTATTTACATAAGCATTCAGACCCTTTTCTCTGAGACTTGAGCTCAGATGCATCCTGTTTCCATTGATCATCCTTGAGATGTTTCGACAACTTGATTGGAGTCCACCTGTGGTAAATTCAATTGATTGGACATGATTTGGAAAGGCCCACACCTGTCTATATAAGGTCCCACAGTTGACAGAGCATGTCAGAGCAGAAACAAAGCCATGAGGTTGAAGGATTTCTCCGTAGAGCTCCGAGACAGAATTGTGTTGAGGCACAGATCTGGGGAGGGGTACCAAAACATGATCAATGGAAACGTGATGCACCTGAGCTCAATTTCGAGTCTTATAGTAAACGGTCTGAATCGTTATGTAAGTAAGGTATTTCTGTTTTTTGTTTTTATAATAAATTAGCAAACATTTCTAAAAACCTGTTTTCGCGTTGTCATTATGGGGTATTATGTGTAGATTGATGAGGGATTTTTTTTTATATACATTTTAGAATAAGGCTATAACATAACAAAATGTGGAAAAAGTCAAGCGGTCTGAATACTTTCCGAATGCACGTGGGGATATTTATGTTGACACCGATGTTTCCATAGCACTTTGAACTAGTTTGTCTTTCCACAGTGCAGTGCATTTCAAATGCTTTTTGTATGATAACTACTTAGCAAATCCAAAATCTTTGGTACAATCAATAGCATTCATCCAGTTAAAATAATCAGCTTGAGCGAAGTCCTTGTCTGTGTTAGCATTGGATCCAACAGAGAACTTTCGACATGGGAAACAAAATGCTGCATCTGCATCATGCAAGTATTCCGGGCACTCTCTTCCTATGAACCAGTTGCTATTAAATTAATGTTTTTGGACAGAAAACCTGCGGCAAGGGTAGGATTTTAGGATTTTAGGCTAACCTGGGCTGGCTCCTCCAATACTGCTGGGCTTGGACATCACCTCAGTGGTTTGATGCTGCTGCTACTACTCATCACTCTCCTTCTCCATTGTTTGGGTACTTTGGCAAAGCCAATTTCTGATATACATCGTGGCAGATTAGCTGGTTTGAGCTAGCTAAATAGGCTAAAGCTAACTCTTACACTTTGTACAGCTACCTAAGAAGCAAACTAACTTGGTAATGGTGTGGTGTGAGGCAGAGTTGAGTGAAGCAGCATCAACAGTAAACTTATAAACCAAAATCAAATATTACATGAGGAAGCGTATCATGTTTTTCCCCCAATTTTCATGGAAACCCAAAGGAGTCATAGCTAACCGCCCAGTGGCTGTCCATACCCCTGCTACACACACACTGTGGTGCAATCTGACCATTGTGATGTCGCATTGGAGATTAAGATTTTAATCTTTTTAAAAATATATATTTTTTTGGGGGGGTGTGTGAATTTTACCCCTTTTTCTCCCCAATTTTGTAGTATCCAATCGTTTAGTAGCTACTATCTTGTCTCATCACTACAACTCCCATACGGCTCGGGAGAGACGAAGGTTGAAAGTCATGCGTCCTCCGATACACAACCCAACCAAGCCGCACTGCTTCTTAACACAGCGCCATCCAACCCGGAAGCCAGCCGCACCAATGTGTCGGAGGAAACCCTGTGCACCTGGCAACCTTGGTTAGCGCGCACTAGAGATGAATGTACTTTGGTGCGAAAAGTGCAAATACATCCCAGAACAACAGCAAAGGACCTTGTGAAGATGCTGGAGAAAACAGGTACAAAATAATCTATATCCACAGTAAAATGAGTCCAATATCGACATAACCTGAAAGGCTGCTCAGCAAGGAAGAAGCCACTGCTCCAAAACCGCCACAAAAAAGCCAGACTACGGTTTGCAACTGCACATGGGGACAAAGACTGTACTTTTTGGAGAAATGTCCTCTGGTCTGATGAAACAATAATAGAACTGTTTGGCCATAATGACCATTATTATGTTTGGAAGAAAAAGGGGGAGGCTTGCAAGCCGAAGAACACCATCCCAACCGTGAAGCACTGGGGTGGCAGCATCATGTTGTGGAGGTGCTTTGCTGCAGGAGGGACTGGTGCACTTCACAAAATAGGCACCACGAGGAAGAAAATTATGTGGATATATTGAAGCAACATCTCAAGACATCAGTCAGAAAGTTAAAGCTTGGTCACAAATGGGTCTTCCAAATGGACAATGACCTCAAGCATACTTCCAAAGTTGTGGCAAAATGGCTTAAGGACAACAAAGTCAAGGTATTGGAGTGGCCATCACAAAGCCCTGCCCTCAATCCCATAGAAAATGTGTGGGCAGAACTGAAAAAGCGTGTGTGAGCAAGGAGGCCTACAAACTTAACAAAATTCACCCAACTTATTGTGGAAAGCTTGTGGAAGGATACCCGAAACGTTTGACCCAAGTTAAACATTTTAAAGGTAATGCTACCAAATACTAATTGAGTGTATGTAAACTTCTGACCCACTGGGAATGTGATGAAAGAAAGAAAAGCTGAAATAAATAATTATCTCTACTATTATTCGGACATTTAACATTCTTAAAATAAAGTGGTGATCCTAACTGACCTAAGACGGGGACTCTTACTAGGATTAAATGTCAAGAATTGTGAAACACTGAGTTTAAATGTATTTGGCTAAAGTGTATGTAAACTTCCGACTTCAACTGTAATTAGTTTTACCTGCATTCAATACTAATTGCAATACTCATTTCTGTAATACAATGAAGGTAGACTAGTTCATATAGAGCCTGGTCAATCATGAGGCAACAAGCACATCTGTTGTTGTTTTTTTTCTGTTACTGCCACACACACACCATCTCTCCTCACGAAACTCTCGTCTCCCTGGATGCAACTTCTGCCTGCTCATTGGCTGAAGCGGAGAATGCCCTTGCCGCCGGTTGGCTCAAAGTCTGTCCACTTTGTTTTGACATATAAGTGTAACTGTTGATCTGAACTGTGGCGTACGAATAGCCGTCCCACAAATGACAAACCCCGCACCCCATCCTGCACAGAGTGGATTCAGACAGCGATGTACATAGATCCTGTCCTGCTAGAGAGCCTATATACCTTACTAAACAGGTTAATATCCTAACATATCTTAGTTCATATATTATAAGCCTAAAATACAGCGAATAGGAGAAGATATTTTTCTGATATTCTAGTGGATATTAAATGACATTTTTGTTCAATCTCCTCTTTGAATTTGAAGAAGAAAAAGGCTCACCATGCTCTCTGCTTGTCTGGAGTTCCTGGGGATGGGGTTGTGCCTACTGGGCTCGCTCCTGGTCATGATCGCGTGCGGGCTGCCCATGTGGAAGGTGACGGCGTTCATCGATATGAATATCGTGGTCGCGCAGACCAACTGGGACGGGCTCTGGATGTCATGCGTGGTGCAGAGCACCGGCCAGATGCAGTGCAAGATGCACGACTCGGTGCTGGCGCTCAGCCATGACCTGCAGACAGCGCGCGCCCTCACGGTGATCGCGGCGGTTCTTGGGGTGGCGGGGCTGGTGGTGACTATTGCCGGGGCGCAGTGCACTAACTGTATCAAGACCGAATTGGTGAAAGCAAAAGTGGTGCACGCCGGCGGGGTGGTCTACATAATCAGCGGTCTATTGGTATTGGTTCCCCTCTGTTGGATGGCCAATAACATCATAGTAGACTTTTACAACCCAGATGTGTCCTCGTCCAAGAAGAGGGAGATAGGAGCGGCCATCTATATCGGCTGGGCCGCCACAGCCCTGCTCCTTCTGGGGGGAACCATGCTGTGCTGCTCCTGTCCCCAGCGAGGCAAGAGTGCCTATCCCACCAAGACCATCTCGGCCAACGGAGACTTCGACAAGAGACATTATGTGTAGGTGATGAAAAGAGAGTTTTGCGCACATCCAAACTTGCCACAGGAGCCGGACAGACAAGTTAATGTCTACCCTTCCTGTTTGATGCCCATCACATACGTTATCTTTATTGTGGTCACCTAGAACGGAGGCTTTGATAAGGTAAATGATGTGTAGGCTAGACGATATCAGGATACTTTTTTTCATTTGGTTTGATTGTCTGTTATGCATGCCGACTTCACCAAACTTTAACTTCCTCAGTTTGAAATCAGTGTATATTTTTTCCGAACATATATTTCTGTGTGTTGTAGGCTACACCATTGTATAGGGGTCTGGCGACCAGAAAATAAAAACAAAAATGTTGCCAATGAAGCCATACACACCGAGAGCGCAGCTAACGACCAAAACATTGAAACAGTGATCTATCAACTAAGGGAATTTCGTATTTTTCACCCAACTTGTAAACCCACATCCAATGACAAGGTTACATTTTTGGTTAATCTCAAGTTAAATTCACGTTAGTTGACAAATCAACCACATGTATATGAAAACGAGACATGGAACGATGTCTGTGCCCAGTGGGACCTACTTGTTGTGTAGCCTATCCATTGTGTAGCGTTTTTTATAAACTCTTGTATTTGCATATGACTATTTCATCAGTATTATATAGGCTAAAGGTAAAGATGTTTTAAATGTTGATGTTATCATTTGACACTAGGCTATTGTCTGGCCAGAGTGGTTGTGTCAAGTCTATGTGCTCTGTGAATAAAGCCTATTGTTCTCAACTGGCTTTAGTGTCTGCATGTAAGTTGTAAATAGCTACATACATAGAAGCAGGGACTGGTTTTCAACATAGTTAATAACTTTAGGTTCCCACATTGGACGTGTCCTTTGTAAGCAGTGAATGCTACTCAGAACAATGTGCCCTCATATTATCAAATGAGCTTATTTGCATTTGAATGCTGTTGTATTGTACTGTATAACTAGCTGATTGTGGACCTATCTGTTTTCCTGGCCCTCTTTAAACTATTGGGCAATTGATGTTTTATAATAAAAATGAAATCACAAACGCACTTGTGTTTCTGTGTAGTATTATTGTCTGTTACATGTGCATTAGGCTATTGTTAATCTAATAGTATGTACTATTGACTGTTTATTAAGCACAGTTTACAATACAGTTTCAGTTGCATTACTGAGGTTTCTCTACATTGACCTTCTACCACACACACAAACATACAATATATAGTGCATTCGGAAAGTATTCAGACCCTTTCACTTTTTCCACATTTTGTTACATTACAGCCTTATTCTGAAATTGATTAAATAAAAAATGATCCTCATCAAACTACACACGATACCCCATAATGATGAAGTGAAAACCGTTTTTAAGAACTTCTTGCACATTTATTGAAAACAAAAAACACAAATTCCTTATTTACATAAGTATTCAGTCTCTTTGCAATGACTCAAAATTGAGCTCAGGTGCATCCTGTTTCCATTGATCATCCTTGAGATGCTTCTACAGCTGTGGTAAATCAATTGATTGGACATCATTTGGAAAGGCACACAACTGTCTATATAATGTCCCACAGTTGACAGTGCATGTCAGAGCAAAAACCAAGCCATGAGGTCGAAGGAATTGCCCGTAGAGCTCCGAGACAGGACTGTATCGAGGCACAGATCAGAGATGTTCGATCGGGTTCAAGTCCATTCACTGGCTGGGCCACTCAAGGACATTCAGAGACTTGTCCCAAAGCCACTCTTGCAGTGTCTTCAGGGTCATTGTCCTGTTGGAAGGTGAACCTTTGCCCCAGTCTGAGGTCCTGAGCGCTCTGGAGCAGGTTTTCATCAAGGATCTCTCTGTACTTTGTGCCATTCATCTTTCCCTTCATCCTGGCTCCACATCCAACCTGACAGAGCTTGAGAGGATCTGCAGAGAAGAATGGAAGAAATTCCCCAAATACAGGTGTGCCAAGCTTGTAGTGTCATACCCAAGAAGATTTGAGGCTGTAATTGCTGCCAAAGCTGCTTCAACAAAGTACTGAGTAAAAGATCTGAATACTTATGTAAATATGATATTTCAGATTTTTATATTTAATACATTTGCAAAAATGTCTAAACAGTTTTTGTTTTGTCATTGTGGGGTATTGTGTGTAGATTGATAAGGGGGGGAAATAATTTAATACATTTTAGAATAAGTCTGTAACAAAATGTGGAAAAAGTGAAGGGGTCTGAATATTTTCCGAATGCACCGTGAATACATAAACATAGGACTGTGTGTAATCGTAGCCTCTGCTAACTCAGCACACCCCAACTTTCACCTTCTGGTTTACAATGATATAAACAAGGACTGATGAATGTATTACTGGTTGTTAAACTTGAATCAAAGTGACTGAAAAACAGAAACTAATAACACAGTGGTCCACAAACATTTATTACCCTGTGGCCTAAACATTTGGCAAATGTTATTTGGAAAGCAGCAAATGTGAGTCTAACAGAAAGGGAGAACTACAGGACTGTTCTCTGAACACAGTACAGCACATCTCAAATAGCAATGTATAATTAAAGGAGGAAATGGAAAAGCAAACAAAACAAACAACCTGACATAAAATGGTTCACATTTTAGCTGTTCTTTAAACCAGATATTTACTAGAGGGCAGGGGCTAGCTAGAGAGTAGGAGCTAGAGGTTAGGAGCTAAGTGTATGAGCTCGGGGTAGAGGGTATAGGGCAGGGATGGCAACTCAAATTCTGGTGGGTCGAGTGTCTGCCGGTTGTCGCTTCTCCCTTGAACTTGATTAGGAACTCCCCTCACCTGGTTGTCTAGGTGTTAATTGGACACAAATCAAAAGGAAATAATAAAAACCACTAGACCCTCCAGGAATGAGTTTGCCACCTCCTGGTATAGGGGCTAGGAGGTAGGAGCTAGGAGGGTAGTGGCTGAGGGTGGATTTGGGACTGGTGTGCCTCTCCTGAAGCCCGTCTGTGCCTGCTGTCCTCTTCAGGTCAGAGGTCAGGGTGGTGTCTTATCTGGTGTCGTTTCCGGTCGCCATCTTGGGAGAACCTCTTCCCACACTCAGAACAAATGTATGGTTTCTCTCCAGTGTGAATCCTCATATGTATGATCAGAGCACTCCGTCGGAAGCAGCGTTTCCCACAGCAGGGACACTCATGAGGTCTCTCTCCTGTGTGAACCATCTGGTGTCTCCTCACACTGTTAGAGCGAGAGAAAGTCTTCCCACAGACAGGGCAGGAGTAGCTGGCCCTCTCCCCAGCGTGCCACTGGAGGTGGATCCGGAGTGTGGTGGACTGGACAAAACTCTTCCCACACTCTGAGCAGCTGTATGGTTTTTCTCCTGTGTGAGATCTCTGGTGCACCTTAAATGTGCTTGGCTTGTTGAAAGTCATTCCACAGTCACTGCAAAGGTAAGACCTCTTTTTTACAGTTTTTCGCTGATGTCTTTTCTGGTGGATCTCAAATTGTCTTTTGTCTGAGAACGCCTTTCCACAGTCAGAGCAATGGTGAGGTAGCTCTCCAACATGTACCTGCAGGTGACTATTTAACATTGCCTGTGTAGAGAACTTCTCCTCACACATAGAGCAGTGGTAACGTGTCTTTTCCTTGTGTTTACGCTGGTGTCTTTTTAGATGTTCCAATCGAGTGAAGCTCTTACCACAATCAGAGCAGTAATTAGACTTCTCTTTATGTGTATGCTGGTGTCTTCTCAAGTGATAGGCTCTGGTAAAACCTTTACCACAGTCTGAGCATTGGTGAAGAATCTTTCCAGCATGTTTCTGCTGGTGTCTTTCAAACGCGTGTAACGACTGGAATAGTTTCCCACAGTCGGTGCAGAGGTGAGGCTTTTCCCCGGCATGCACTTTCATGTGACTTCTTAGTTGTGCTGCTTTAGAGAAACACTCATCACAGTTAGTGCAATGGTATGATTTGTCAGTCATATGGCTTCGCTGGTGTTTTTTCAAATGTTCTGGTCGAGTGAAGCTTTTACCACAATCAGAGCATTGGTGAAATGTTTCTTTGTTATGTGTTTGCTTGTGTCTTTTTAAATGATAGACTCGGGTAAAACTCTTACCACAGTCTAAGCAGTGGTAGGGCTTGTCTCTGGTTTTAGAACTGTCACAGGCATCATCATCACCATCTTTATCACTACTGTCACCAGCATCATAATGATCATTACCATTATTATCATCATCACCATTATCATCGTTATAATCATAATCGTCATCAACACCATCATAATCATCATCACCACCATCATCATCAGAGATTGTGGGATTTTCCTTCCCTTTCGCCAACGTTCTCTGACGCAATTGTCTATCTGTATGTAAACTGATGTCCTTGCTCTCAAACATTGTGTCCTTTAGTGCCACCCCCTCTACCCCAGGTGTCACACAGATTATTTTGCGATCTGTCTCTTTAAGAGAGAAAAGTTCAAGACATGACATGTCTTCTTCATCAGAGTCATTTGAATCAGTTTCAGTAACCTGATGCACTTCTCCTCTCTTTCCTGTTTTGGGTGACTTTTTATCGCTCTGCTTCGATTTGCACATTTTCTGTATGTGTCCTCTTTTGTTACATTGTCTACAGTCTTTGTCTTTAAACCAGCAATCGACAGGGTCATGTGACGTTTTACCACACCGAAAGCATGCCTGTGATTTCTCTTGACGTCGGGTGTTCAACTTGTTCACTGTGCATTCCACTGTATTTTTCCTCTGTAACTCTCCTGTATCTTTTGCGGCAGTTTCCATTGATATGGCTATGTCCAATGCGCGCGCCAATGTCAGATCTATTTCTGATAAGAGCCGTTTCTGTGTGCTCTCGTTGTGTAACCCGAATACCAGCCTGTCTCTGAGCGCATCCGACCATCCCTGTCCGAACTGACAATACTGCGAGAGCTGGCGGAGCTCCGCAATGTACTCCGGTATTGACTCTGTCTTTTGCTGATTCCGTTTGTGAAATCGGAAACGTTCGGCTATGACCAGCGGCTTTGGATTTAGATGGGTCTGTAACGCGTTTACAATCTCTTTGAAACTCTTCTCTTCTGGCTTTGTCGGTGCTGTAAGGGTACATAGCAAGTTATATGTTTTAGCTCCCATTACACCCAGAAGTACCCCCACTTTCCTTTCAGCTTCTACATCGTTAGCAAAGCAATACTGCTCAAGTCTCTCGATATATGTAGCCCAATCCTCTATGGTGCTATCGAAATTGTCCATTTGCAGCAGCAGGTCCATTTTTGGGGTAGAGCTATCAACGAGATATCCTCAATATCAAGCAAATAAAGTATGTTTTAGTCTATTTTCTCCCCGATGTTGGTGTTCATTACACGGTAGGAATTGTACTTCAAGCAGAGATAACGTTTACATGACTTCTTTCTTATGAGTTTCCGGTAGACTAAGACGCTGTGTTGCGTATTGCTGCCTTTCACAGGTCGGAGTGTGAATTGCACATTTTGTCACAAAAAAAGGCGAGTTTACATAACTTCATCTTGTACGATCTTTTGGCTCATTCGACAGTGCAGACGATTTTAAAGGCGAGTCGAGACGGACTAATCTACAAATCACCTTGAATCATAAATAACTACTCAATGTTATCACTGCTCTAGTCGCAACATACATTAGTACCTAGGATACATGCTATATAATGGTATCACATTATTTCATACATAACACATTGTCTATGGAGATGCCTTTTATTCTGTATCCATTGGACGCTTTTGATTTAGAAGGATTTATCCTTCAGTTAAGTAAAGATAGGACAGTTATAGTCCAATAAAGGACTAAAGGAGTCTAACGTTACTCTTTAAAGTCCAAGAACCTACATGTTCTGTTCGAAGGCGAAATGGATTGGAAGCCAAAACATGTGACCAGATTCTCAATTGATGTATGGTTCTGGAAACATAAATCCCTCTACTTTCATTTCACATCAAAATTACTCCATAAATGCAAAATACAGACTTACTGTACACCAGTGGAGGCTGTTGAGGGGAGGATGATGCATAATAATGTCTGGAACAGAGCAAATTGAATGGAATCAAACAATGCGTTTGATGTACTGGATACCATTCCACTGATTCCTCTCCAGCCATTACCACGAGCCTGTCCTCCCCAATTTAAGGTACCACCAACCTCCTGTGCTGTACTCTGGTTTAACCGGTTTTGGCACAGTTGCAACCAACAGTATTTTTCAGTGATAACACTTGTGGAGTATGTCTTCTGTTCACACACAGGTGTTAGGAGACACATATAGCTAATTAGCACAGGTAGTCAACTCTGTAACATGGAGATATGGCCATGTGGGAACACTAACCCTATAAAGGTGTGTATAAATTTAACCTTTTGTTTTTAGAAAATAATTTATTGCTGATATGATATAAGGTATTTATACTTCCAAACCCGTCCGCAATTAATGCGTATTAATATTCAAACCGAGATTCGTGGCTCTTAACAAAACTCTCCCATACAGAAGCCTTCATCCAATGCTTCTTATCTGTAATGTAATGGAACTGAGAGTCATGATCAAGCTGGGCTAGGAGAATCCCAGCTAGCTAGTTAGCTGTCCCGCTACTGCTGTGTTGCCTTTTAACTGGTGATTAAATCTAAACTTTTCTCAATTAGTCGATCTAAGATTCGGACCGGGAAAGGAAACTTGTAGTTAGCTTACAAAAAAAATATTGTTATCAAAAATAGCTAGGGAACTATCTACACTTTAAAAACATGCTAGCTAGCTACGGAGGTAAGATGTAAACAGAGCAACGTCATCAGCTTCTTCTTCTTGTGCATTTTCGGCAGCCTGTACGCTTTTGAGCATATGAACATCATCAGCTTTGCCTCTCTCACGGTTTTCTATTGGTCGTCACTAGTTACTACAGTCACAAAGTCAGAGGGCCCGCCTAGTCGACCAATTAGATGAGGGAGTGTGATGATGCGTATGCCAGTTTACGCCTCGATCACACCGAGAGTTTAGGGCATTTTGTTACACCAGAAGTACATTCATTTCCAATGGAACGCTGTGTTTGCCTTGCAGCATTGCGTTGCAGTGAGTTCTGTGTGGTGCATACGTTGGACTTATCGAATGTATGTGTCAAACTGCATGAGTAGACGGCTTGACAGAAATGGTAGCAGAATGTGAATGTTGATCTTTTGTTGCACACATATCCAGATGATGCTGCGTGTCACTGTAGGTGTGATCGAGGCGTTATGGTTCGTGGGAAATGCTGCATTTTCTAAACATCACATCTGAGCAGCATGGTGATGAAGAAGATTTCTGTCCATACTGAGGTCCATCTGGAAGAGGACAGAAGAGGTACTCTAAGAAGGTGTTGTGGGTCAATGTGCAGGCCATCATAAAGAGATCACAGACCTCACTTATCATCTTCAAAATGAGCAGTGCATGACGGACCTGCCTTCACATCTGCAAAGCCTATTGCTTGATTTGAAGGCTCATGTTCCACAGCATAAATACATTTGCCTTTGGTTTAAATGTTTCACACCGGACATCTAAAAACTGGTAGGACCGAGTGAGTGGAACATTCTACCAATTGAGTACATTTTGAATAGGGCAACTTTTATTTCAACTAATTTTAACATTCTATCATAAAGAGGTCAACTTAATTTAAAAAAAAGTATCATATCAAGATGTTAAATAAATGACCATAGTGAGTGCCCAAGTGCCAAATAATTTAACAGGATTGAAGCTTATCTTAAATCAGCCAATTTAACTGTGTATGTTTTACTTGAGGATTACTTGTGGATTTGGGGGAAATAAATTCAAATCAAAGTGTACATTTTTGTCTACATGCAATTTTAAAAACAATACAGATATTGGAGTAAATAATAGAGATATATAGATAGATCTAAATTTTTAAGTCCTCGATTTTCTTCTTCCAACGGGGGTGGGGACACATTTTTTTCAGTTTCAAAGTTAAGTTCCTGCAATTCTACACATTTTTCCATGACTTATGCCATGTTAATATGATATCTGGTGAGCGTGACAAACAAAATCAGTAGGGCCCTCTGGGGGTCCGGTTGGCAATTCAGATAGCTGGCTAGACTAACTAGACTAAATTACCAATCTTAATTTTTTTACTGACATGGAATTATTGAGTGACTTTCAATGAGTGACATATAACAAGAGGAACATTTCTGATGCACAACTAAGTTTTGAAACTGCCCCTTTTGTATTCTACTATTCTAACTCAACCGTAATTTGACACGCATACTTAGTAACAAAATGTTAAAAATATCAAATGAACTGCAATATGCTGTCTTCAATCAACTCAGTGTGCAGTTCAATTGAAGTGCATATTAAGTTCAACTAGTTATACTGCAGTAGGACTGTAGCATGCAGTTTATATTGTAGTTTATTTGCATTATAACTGTGCCGCTACGGGTTTTTTTTCCTAAAAAAATGTAGGTCCGGACCTTGGTGTCCTCTTATGTAGGGTTAAGACAAGTAACTATGAGTAAGGGCAAACATCATGATAAAGCCTGCAAGCGGAGTTTGAATAAGACATCCGATTTGCATTTAGAAATGTTGGTTTTATTATGGATAATAAATAACCAAATCATTGATGGATCACTAGACAAAACAAATGCATGTCTCTCGTCTGCCCCTGCATGCCGGTCGGCATACGGTCATCACACTCCCTCATCTGATTGGTCGTTGCCTGCAAACTGTAAGCCAGCATACACGTTCAACATTCATCTGATTGATCAAGTAGGCAGACCTTCTTACTTTGTGGCTAACTAGTGACCTTTTCGGTGATCAGAAGCCCATCACGTGGTTTCTGTGCATAATGTAGGCTACTGGGATAAATAACTGTAGTTGTAGCTAGTATCCTGCTTTGCTAAATCATTTTTTGTTGTTTTCCATCTATTGAATGCACCATGAATACTGTACACAATGATGAATGGATAGAAATATAGTTACAAAAAAATTGTGGTTCCTCTGTAGGTTTCTTCCAAGGTTCCTGCCTTTCTATGGTGTTTTTCCAAGCAACGGTGCTTCAACATCTGCATAGAGGGGTTGGTTGTTTAGCAACAAAACAGATGCGTGCGCAACTATGGGGCAAAACAAATGGAGTTTGCTTAGATTGTTGACAACATGTAAGCTATATTTCATCTCCAATGTTGATTGAAAACAAATACATTTGCACAATGAGCACTTGTCTCTCAAATACATAATTACAATTCTTGGTTAGCTAGCTAGCAGATTTTAGCCATAATATGGGAAATAGTAAAAACCACTAGACCCTCCAGGAATGACTTTGCGACCCCCTGGTATAGGGGCTAAGGGGTATGAGCTAGTAGGGTAGGGGCTGAGGGTGGATTTGGGTGCCTGTCTGCCTGTACTGAAGCCTGCCTGTGCCTGCTGTCCTCTCCAGGTCAGAGGTCAGGGTGGTGTCTTATTTGGTGTCGTTTCTGGTCACCGTCTTGGGAGAACCTCTTCCCGCACTCAGAACAAACGTATGGTTTCTCTCCAGTGTGACTCCTCATATGTATGATCAGAGCACTCCGTCGGAAGCAGCGTTTCCCACAGCAGGGACACTCATGAGGTCTCTCTCCTGTGTGAACCATCTGGTGTCTCCTCACACTGTCAGCTCGAGAGAAAGTCTTCCCACAGACAGGGCAGGAGTAGCTGGCCCTCTCCCCAGCGTGCCACTGGAGGTGGATCCGGAGTGTGGTGGACTGGACAAAACTCTTCCCACACTCTGAGCAGCTGTATGGTTTTTCTCCTGTGTGAGATCTCTGGTGCACCTTAAATGTGCTTGGCTTGTTGAAAGTCATTCCACAGTCACTGCAAAGGTAAGACCTCTTTTTTACAGTTTTTCGCTGATGTCTTTTCTGGTGGATCTCAAATTGTCTTTTGTCTGAGAACGCCTTTCCACAGTCAGAGCAATGGTGAGGTAGCTCTCCAACATGTACCTGCAGGTGACTATTTAACATTGCCTGTGTAGAGAACTTCTCCTCACACACAGAGCAGTGGTAACGTGTCTTTTCCTTGTGTTTCTGCTGGTGTCTTTTTAGATTTTCCGGACGAGTGAAGCTCTTACCACAATCAGAGCAGTAATTAGACTTCTCTTTATGTGTATGCTGGTGTCTTCTCAAGTGATAGGCTCTGGTAAAACCTTTACCACAGTCTGAGCATTGGTGAAGAATCTTTCCAGCATGTTTCTGCTGGTGTCTTTCAAACGCGTGTAACGACTGGAATAGTTTCCCACAGTCGGTGCAGAGGTGAGGCTTTTCCCCGGCATGCACTTTCATGTGACTTCTTAGTTGTGCTGCTTTGGAGAAACACTCATCACAGTTAGTGCAATGGTATGATTTGTCAGTCATATGGCTTCGCTGGTGTTTTTTCAAATGTTCTGGTCGAGTGAAGCTTTTACCACAATCAGAGCATTGGTGAAATGTTTCTTTGTTATGTGTTTGCTTGTGTCTTTTTAAATGATAGACTCGGGTAAAACTCTTACCACAGTCTAAGCAGTGGTAGGGCTTGTCTCTGGTTTTAGAACTGTCACAGGCATCATCATCACCATCTTTATCACTACTGTCACCAGCATCATAATGATCATTACCATTATTATCATCATCACCATTATCATCGTTATAATCATAATCGTCATCAACACCATCATAATCATCATCACCACCATCATCATCAGAGATTGTGGCCATTTCCTTCCCTTTCGTCAACGTTCTCTGACGCAATTGTCTATCTGTATGTAAACTGATGTCCTTGCTCTCAAACATTGTGTCCTTTAGTGCCACCCCCTCTACCCCAGGTGTCACACAGATTATTTTGCGATCTGTCTCTTTAAGAGAGAAAAGTTCAAGACATGACATGTCTTCTTCATCAGAGTCATTTGAATCAGTTTCAGTAACCTGATGCACTTCTCCTTCTCTCTTTCCTGTTTTGGGTGACTTTTTATCGCTCTGCTTCGATTTGCACATTTTCTGTATGTGTCCTCTTTTGTTACAGTCTTTGTCTTTAAACCAGCAATCGACAGGGTCATGTGACTTTTTACCACACCGAAAGCATGCCTGTGATTTCTCTTGACGTCGGGTGTTCAACTTGTTCACTGTGCATTCCACTGTATTTTCCCTCTGTAACTCTCCTGTATCTTTTGCGGCAGTTTCCATTGATATGGCTATGTCCAATGCGCGCGCCAATGTCAGATCTATTTCTGATAAGAGCCGTTTCTGTGTGCTCTCGTTGTGTAACCCGAATACCAGCCTGTCTCTGAGCGCATCCGACCATCCCTGTCCGAACTGACAATACTGCGAGAGCTGGCGGAGCTCCGCAATGTACTCCGGTATTGACTCTGTCTTTTGCTGATTCCGTTTGTGAAATCGGAAACGTTCGGCTATGACCAGCGGCTTTGGATTTAGATGGGTCTGTAACGCGTTTACAATCTCTTTGAAACTCTTCTCTTCTGGCTTTGTCGGTGCTGTAAGGGTACATAGCAAGTTATATGTTTTAGCTCCCATTACACCCAGAAGTACCCCCACTTTCCTTTCAGCTTCTACATCGTTAGCAAAGCAATACTGCTCAAGTCTCTCGATATATGTAGCCCAATCCTCTATGGTGCTATCGAAATTGTCCATTTGCAGCAGCAGGTCCATTTTGGGGTAGAGCTATCAACGAGATATCCTCAATATCAAGCAAATAAAGTCGATGTTTCACCCAAATTGCGGTGCCCATTGCATGGTAGGAATTATACTTCAAGCAGAGAACATTTACATTACTTCTTCTTGGTAGTTTCCGGCAGCAATACGCTGTGTTGCGTATTGCTGCCTTTCACAGGTCGGAGTGCGAATTTCACATTTTGTCACAACTTCTTCTTGTACGGTCTTTGGGCGCATTCGACATTGATTTTAAATGCGAGTCTAAATAACAAATGTTATTTGTAGGTCAGTCAGTCATTCAAAGGTTAAATAGTATTTTTTTATTATAAATTCCGGCTTTGATGCCCTCGAACACAGCCTTTGAATTTGTTATTCAAACTCAAGCGCAGTGCATTGTTGCGCATGCGCGGTACTTGAATACGTATTACTGCTCTCGTAGCAACATACATTAGTACCTAGGATACATGCTATATAATGGTATCACATTATTTCATACACAACACATTGTCTATGGAGATGCCTTTTATTCTGTATCCATTGGACGCTTTTGATTTGGGAGGATTTAGCCTTCAGTTAAGTAAAGATACAGTAGGAGAGTCCTAGCCCAAAAAATCTACTAAAGGAGCCTAACGTTACTCCTTGCAGTCCAAGGGCCTACATGTTCTGTTTAAAGGTGAATTGGCTTTGGAAGCCAAAACAGCCAAATCCTCCATCTAAATGTGAACAGATTCTCAATTGCTGTATGGTTCTGGAAACATAAATCCCTCTACTTTCATTTCACATCAAAATTATTCCATAAATGCAAAATACAGACTTTACTGTACACTGGTTTAATCGATTTTCTCACAGTTGCAGCAGACAGTATTTTTCAGTGACAACATTTTTGTCTTCCGTTTACACACAGGTGTTAGGAGACACATATAGCTAATTAGCACAAGTCGTCAACACTGTCTTCCATTTGTTTTCTGTAAACATGCGCTGTAACATAGAGAAATGGCCGTGTGGGAACACTAACCCTATAAAAGGTGTGTATCAATTTACCCCTTTTGTTTTTAGAAAATGATTTCTTACTGATATAAGGTCCCTTCACTTCCAAACCCGTACCGCAAGTGATGGGGCTCTTAACTCCCTCATACAGAAAACTCCCACCCAATGTTCCCTCAAACTTTTGGGCACTGAGCAAATTTGATGTCTGCTGAGGGCAAACTGTCAAGCAAAGACACACTGAGTTTGAAGGTAGGCCTTGAAATCCATCCACAGGTACATCTCCAATTGACTCAATATTCTGGAATTTTACCAAGCTGTTTAAAGGTAAGGTCAATTTAGTGTATGTAAACTTCTGACCCACTGGAATTGTAATACAGTGAATTAGAAGTGAAATAATCTGTCTGTAAACAATTGTTGTGTCATGCACAAAGTAGACGTCCTAACAGACTTGCCAAAACTATAGTTTGTTAACAAGAAATTTGTGGAGTGGTTGAAAAACGAGTTTTAATGACTCCAACGTAAGTGTATGTAAACTTCCGACTTCAACTGTATATGTCCGTTACGTTTATGGGGGGTCAATTAAGGAATAAATCCTCTTCTGCAAACCACTGGAAACTAGGACAACATGAGAGGATATTTTTAAAGTACTGGACAGCTTTGTGACATCAAATGGACTTTGGTGGTCAAGATGTTTTGGTATCTATACTGATGGCGCAAAAGCCATGACAGCAGTTGCTCCCGACGTCACTTGGGTACACTGCAGCATCCACCAAGAGGCTTTTGCTGCCAAGGGAATGCCTGACAGCTTGAAAGATGTTTTGGACACTACAGTGAAAATGGTTAACTTTGTTAAAGCAAGGCCCCTGAACTTGTGTATTTTCTGCATTATGCAATGATATGGGCAGCGACCATGTAACGCTTTTACAACATACAAAAGTGCGCTGGTTATCAAGGGGCAAATTATTGACATGTTTTTTTGATTGAGAGACGAGATTAAAGTTCTTTACTGACCATAATTTTTCACTTGTCTGACTGCTTGCAAGACCGCTCTCTAGGTGATGTTTTTTCTCGCTGAATGATCTGAATCTAGGATTACAGGGACTCTCCGCAACTATAATCAATGTGCGGGACAAAATTGAGGCTATGATTATGAAGTTGGAGCTCTTTTCTGTCTGCATTAACAAGGACAGCGCACAGGTCTTTCCATCATTGTATGATTTTTTTTTGTGTGCAAATGAACTCAAGCGTAAGGACAATGTCAAATATGATATAGCAAAGCACCTGAGTGAGTTGAGTCTGCAATTATTTTCCCGAAACAGACGACACAAACAACTGGATTCGTTATCCCTTTCATGCCCTGCCTCCAGTCTACTTACCGATATCTGAACAAGAGAGCCTCATCGAAATTGCAACAAGCGGTTCTGTGAAAATGGAATTTAATCAGAAGTCACTGCCAGATTTCGGGATAGGGTTGCGTTCAGAGTATCCTGCCTTGGCAAATTGCTATGACACTGATGCCCTTTGTAACCACCTATCTATGTGAGAGTGGATTCTCGGCCCTCACTAACATTAAAACTAATTACAGGCACAGACTGTGTGTGGAAAATTATTTAAGACTGAGACTTTCTCCAATACAACCCAACATTGCAGAGTTATGTGCATCCTTTCAAGCACACCCTTTTCATTAACCTGTGGTGAATTTTTCACAATTTTTGATGTACAAATAAGGTTGTATATGTAAGATGGATAAATAAAGTACAAAATGGTTTATTATTATTATTATTTGTGCCCTGGTACTATAAGAGCTCTTTGTCACAACCCGGCTCATGGGAAGTGACAAACTCTCACTCATTCTTAAGCGACTCCCAAACCCGCATGCGGGAGCGTAATCATCGCCTGAAACGAATTAGCATAAGGCAGCGGACATAAATATCCCTAGAAAATATTCCTATTCATGAAAATCACAACTGAAATATATTGAGACACAGCTTAGCCTTTTGTTAATCACCTTGTCATCTCAGATTTTCAAAATATGCTTTACAGCCAACGCTAGACAAGCATTTGTGTAAGTTTATCATAGCCTAGCATAGCATTATGCCTTGCTAGCAGCAGGCAACCTTGTCACGGAAATCAGAAAAGCAATGAAATTAAATCGTTTACCTTTGAACTTCGGATGTTTTCACTCAGGAGACTCCCAGGTAGATAGCCAAAGTAAAAAAAATTCCAAAAGATTATTTTTGTAGGCGAAACAGCTCCGTTTGTTCTTCATGTTTGGCTGAGAAATCGCCCGGAAATTGCGGTCACCACAACGCTGAAAAATATTCCAAATTAGCTCCATAATATCGACAGAAACATGGCAAAAGTTGTTTAGAATCCATCCTCAAGGTGTTTTTCTAATATCTATTCGATAATATATCCGTCGGGACAATTCCTTTTTCTCTAGGACCGATTGGAGTAATGGCTACCTCTGTACTTTACATGAGAATCTCTCTCGGAGCCACCATGTGACCACTTACGCAATGTGTCCGCATATGGCTATTCTTCAACAGAAATGCGTAAAACTACGTCACAATGCTGCAGACACCTTGTGGAATACGTAGAAAGCGTAAGCTCGTTGATGGTACATTCACAGCCAAATAGGGAGTCATTGGAACGCAGCGCTTTCAAAACCTGGGGTACTTCCCAGGTTTTTCTCAGGCTTTCGCTTGCAATATCAGTTCTGTTATATTCGCAGACAATATCTTTACAGTTTTGGAAACGTTAGTGTTTTCTATCGAAAGCTGTCAATTATATGCATATTCTAGCATATTTTCCTGACAAAATATCCCGTTTAAAACGGGAATGTTTTCCCCAAAAATGAAAATACTGCCCCTAGAGTTCCAATAAATGTATTGTATGTGTGTGTGTGTGTGTGTGTGGCAGGCTTACAATGATGGCAAAAAACATTTGAGAGTGCGCTGACCCTGGTGCACATAGCTGGACGTTTAATGTTTGAAGGGGTACAGGACTATGAAGTTTGGGAACCACTGAATTAGAAAAACCAAAAGCTTACCTTGATGTGGAAGAGTTTCAGTGTTGGAAGCCATAGCCAGCTAGCTAACATAGCAGCCCTCTGTTTGAGCCGGGTGTTTAAGTAGGCTAAACTAGCTAGCTGCATTTGCTAGATGTGAAAGTGAAACAAAAATATACTAAATATAGCTAGCTCCTGCTTGAGTCCTTCATTTTTGAAGAAATTAATTTAACTGTTCAACTTTTGTATTTCTCGCTCTTTGAGTCAACTACTCACCACATTTTATGCACTGCAGTGCTAGCTAGCTGTAGCTTATGTTTTCAGCACTAGATTCATTCTCTGATCCTTTAATTTGGTGGACAACATGTCAGTTCATGCTGCAAGAGCTCTGATAGGTTAGAGGACGTCCTCCGGAAGTTATCATAATCACTGAGTAAGTAATTAGAAGGGAAATATGAGCCTCCTAGATTTTATATTGAAGTCAATATACCCAGAGGAGGACTGAAACTAGTTGTTCTCTGGCTACACCATGGTGCTACCCTACAGAGTGCAATTGAGGCTATTGTAGGCCTTCATTGCAAAACAGTGTGTTTTAATAATTTTTTTGGTGACAGGAATATATTTAGTATAGTTTTATCTCAAAAGGATCACTTAAAAAAAAAAAATCACTATTAACCTTTATGAAGGGAGCCTCCACTGACCCCTACGACCATCTTATTTTGGGGAAGCCTACTTGATTCGGAGTTCGGACATATAACGTTTGTATGTGAAAATTATTCATACTTTAAGCTTTTCCGAACTTACTTCACTCGTGCATAAGCATATGGAGAAGCTTACGCTGCTGTTTCTGGCACATGCGCAGATCAAATAAACAGCTACAGTTAATGTAGTCTGTCGGCTGACGTAGACTCAAGCCAATCGCAGAATGTGACGACAGAACTGAATTAATGTTATTGGTTCAGAGTGTTTTGATATTTTAACCTGCATGTCGTGATCGCGTTTGGTGTGGGGGGGGCAAAATAAATGTATGCATGATGGCGCACGCGCGCAGCCGGTTTGGGTTTCGTGTCAGGATCAAACTAAACTCTTCACACTGCTAAAGCGTCTGGCGCCAGAAGATGAGGATGATTCCCGAGCTGTTCAATGCCCTCGTGCTGATGGCCGGGTTGGGCTAGACGGGCAAGATATCAAACAACGTCGTAGCCCTATACAACCACTTCAGGTGTCGTATTTAAATACACGTGCACAAACACGCACAGTGTTAAGTCTGGATTCTTTGAAGTGTTGAGTGACAAAGTGCTGACAAAAGTTCGACACAGATAATATTGGGTTGAAAGATTGAGGGATGGATTGTTTCTCTGCCCCCTGCTCCAGTCACCTCCACCTCAGACCTGCATGGTCTGTTGTTTACAGTGTCGTATGGCGGAAGGACTCACCATGTACACAAATGCAATCTCTCCCCCCACTCCTACCCATCTTCCTCTTCCACCACCTATAGTTGAAGTCGGAAGTTTACATACACTTACGTTGGAGTCATTAAAACTAGTTTTTCAATAACTCAACCAATTTCTTGTTAACAAACTAGTTTTGGCACTTCCTTTAGGACATCTACTTTGTGCATGACAAGTAATTTTTCCAACAATTGTTTACAGACAGATTATTTCACCTATAATTCACTATCACAATTCCAGTGGGTCAGAAGCCTCCTATCCCTACACCAGCCCTCTCCCCATACCTCCTCTCCCTACACCAGCTCCTCTCCCTATACCTCCTCTCCCTACACCAGCTCCTCTCCCTATACCTCCTCTCCCTACACCAGCTCCTCTCCCTATACCTCCTCTCCCTACACCAGCTCCTCTCCCTATACCTCCTATCCCTACACCAGCTCCTCTCCCTATACCTCCTATCCCTACACCAGCTCCTCTCCCTATACCTCCTATCCCTACACCAGCTCCTCTCCCTATACCTCCTATCCCTACACCAGCTCCTCTCCCTATACCTCCTATCCCTACACCAGCTCCTCTCCCTATACCTCCTATCCCTACACCAGCTCCTCTCCCTATACCTCCTATCCCTACACCAGCTCCTCTCCCTATACCTCCTATCCCTACACCAGCTCCTCTCCCTATACCTCCTATCCCTACACCAGCTCCTCTCCCTATACCTCCTATCCCTACACCAGCTCCTCTCCCTATACCACCTATCCCTGCACTGTTCCTCTGTAGGTTTCTTCCAAGGTTCCTGCCTTTCTATGGTGTTTTTCCAAGCAACGGTGCTTCAACATCTGCATAGAGGGGTTGGTTGTTTAGCAACAAAACAGATGCGTGCGCAACTATGGGGCAAAACAAATGGAGTTTGCTTAGATTGTTGACAACATGTAAGCTATATTTCATCTCCAATGTTGATTGAAAACAAATACATTTGCACAATGAGCACTTGTCTCTCAAATACATAATTACAATTCTTGGTTAGCTAGCTAGCAGATTTTAGCCATAATATGGGAAATAGTAAAAACCACTAGACCCTCCAGGAATGACTTTGCGACCCCCTGGTATAGGGGCTAAGGGGTATGAGCTAGTAGGGTAGGGGCTGAGGGTGGATTTGGGTGCCTGTCTGCCTGTACTGAAGCCTGCCTGTGCCTGCTGTCCTCTCCAGGTCAGAGGTCAGGGTGGTGTCTTATTTGGTGTCGTTTCTGGTCACCGTCTTGGGAGAACCTCTTCCCGCACTCAGAACAAACGTATGGTTTCTCTCCAGTGTGACTCCTCATATGTATGATCAGAGCACTCCGTCGGAAGCAGCGTTTCCCACAGCAGGGACACTCATGAGGTCTCTCTCCTGTGTGAACCATCTGGTGTCTCCTCACACTGTCAGCTCGAGAGAAAGTCTTCCCACAGACAGGGCAGGAGTAGCTGGCCCTCTCCCCAGCGTGCCACTGGAGGTGGATCCGGAGTGTGGTGGACTGGACAAAACTCTTCCCACACTCTGAGCAGCTGTATGGTTTTTCTCCTGTGTGAGATCTCTGGTGCACCTTAAATGTGCTTGGCTTGTTGAAAGTCATTCCACAGTCACTGCAAAGGTAAGACCTCTTTTTTACAGTTTTTCGCTGATGTCTTTTCTGGTGGATCTCAAATTGTCTTTTGTCTGAGAACGCCTTTCCACAGTCAGAGCAATGGTGAGGTAGCTCTCCAACATGTACCTGCAGGTGACTATTTAACATTGCCTGTGTAGAGAACTTCTCCTCACACACAGAGCAGTGGTAACGTGTCTTTTCCTTGTGTTTCTGCTGGTGTCTTTTTAGATTTTCCGGACGAGTGAAGCTCTTACCACAATCAGAGCAGTAATTAGACTTCTCTTTATGTGTATGCTGGTGTCTTCTCAAGTGATAGGCTCTGGTAAAACCTTTACCACAGTCTGAGCATTGGTGAAGAATCTTTCCAGCATGTTTCTGCTGGTGTCTTTCAAACGCGTGTAACGACTGGAATAGTTTCCCACAGTCGGTGCAGAGGTGAGGCTTTTCCCCGGCATGCACTTTCATGTGACTTCTTAGTTGTGCTGCTTTGGAGAAACACTCATCACAGTTAGTGCAATGGTATGATTTGTCAGTCATATGGCTTCGCTGGTGTTTTTTCAAATGTTCTGGTCGAGTGAAGCTTTTACCACAATCAGAGCATTGGTGAAATGTTTCTTTGTTATGTGTTTGCTTGTGTCTTTTTAAATGATAGACTCGGGTAAAACTCTTACCACAGTCTAAGCAGTGGTAGGGCTTGTCTCTGGTTTTAGAACTGTCACAGGCATCATCATCACCATCTTTATCACTACTGTCACCAGCATCATAATGATCATTACCATTATTATCATCATCACCATTATCATCGTTATAATCATAATCGTCATCAACACCATCATAATCATCATCACCACCATCATCATCAGAGATTGTGGCCATTTCCTTCCCTTTCGTCAACGTTCTCTGACGCAATTGTCTATCTGTATGTAAACTGATGTCCTTGCTCTCAAACATTGTGTCCTTTAGTGCCACCCCCTCTACCCCAGGTGTCACACAGATTATTTTGCGATCTGTCTCTTTAAGAGAGAAAAGTTCAAGACATGACATGTCTTCTTCATCAGTCATTTGAATCAGTTTCAGTAACCTGATGCACTTCTCCTTCTCTCTTTCCTGTTTTGGGTGACTTTTTATCGCTCTGCTTCGATTTGCACATTTTCTGTATGTGTCCTCTTTTGTTACAGTCTTTGTCTTTAAACCAGCAATCGACAGGGTCATGTGACTTTTTACCACACCGAAAGCATGCCTGTGATTTCTCTTGACGTCGGGTGTTCAACTTGTTCACTGTGCATTCCACTGTATTTTCCCTCTGTAACTCTCCTGTATCTTTTGCGGCAGTTTCCATTGATATGGCTATGTCCAATGCGCGCGCCAATGTCAGATCTATTTCTGATAAGAGCCGTTTCTGTGTGCTCTCGTTGTGTAACCCGAATACCAGCCTGTCTCTGAGCGCATCCGACCATCCCTGTCCGAACTGACAATACTGCGAGAGCTGGCGGAGCTCCGCAATGTACTCCGGTATTGACTCTGTCTTTTGCTGATTCCGTTTGTGAAATCGGAAACGTTCGGCTATGACCAGCGGCTTTGGATTTAGATGGGTCTGTAACGCGTTTACAATCTCTTTGAAACTCTTCTCTTCTGGCTTTGTCGGTGCTGTAAGGGTACATAGCAAGTTATATGTTTTAGCTCCCATTACACCCAGAAGTACCCCCACTTTCCTTTCAGCTTCTACATCGTTAGCAAAGCAATACTGCTCAAGTCTCTCGATATATGTAGCCCAATCCTCTATGGTGCTATCGAAATTGTCCATTTGCAGCAGCAGGTCCATTTTGGGGTAGAGCTATCAACGAGATATCCTCAATATCAAGCAAATAAAGTCGATGTTTCACCCAAATTGCGGTGCCCATTGCATGGTAGGAATTATACTTCAAGCAGAGAACATTTACATTACTTCTTCTTGGTAGTTTCCGGCAGCAATACGCTGTGTTGCGTATTGCTGCCTTTCACAGGTCGGAGTGCGAATTTCACATTTTGTCACAACTTCTTCTTGTACGGTCTTTGGGCGCATTCGACATTGATTTTAAATGCGAGTCTAAATAACAAATGTTATTTGTAGGTCAGTCAGTCATTCAAAGGTTAAATAGTATTTTTTTATTATAAATTCCGGCTTTGATGCCCTCGAACACAGCCTTTGAATTTGTTATTCAAACTCAAGCGCAGTGCATTGTTGCGCATGCGCGGTACTTGAATACGTATTACTGCTCTCGTAGCAACATACATTAGTACCTAGGATACATGCTATATAATGGTATCACATTATTTCATACACAACACATTGTCTATGGAGATGCCTTTTATTCTGTATCCATTGGACGCTTTTGATTTGGGAGGATTTAGCCTTCAGTTAAGTAAAGATACAGTAGGAGAGTCCTAGCCCAAAAAATCTACTAAAGGAGCCTAACGTTACTCCTTGCAGTCCAAGGGCCTACATGTTCTGTTTAAAGGTGAATTGGCTTTGGAAGCCAAAACAGCCAAATCCTCCATCTAAATGTGAACAGATTCTCAATTGCTGTATGGTTCTGGAAACATAAATCCCTCTACTTTCATTTCACATCAAAATTATTCCATAAATGCAAAATACAGACTTTACTGTACACTGGTTTAATCGATTTTCTCACAGTTGCAGCAGACAGTATTTTTCAGTGACAACATTTTTGTCTTCCGTTTACACACAGGTGTTAGGAGACACATATAGCTAATTAGCACAAGTCGTCAACACTGTCTTCCATTTGTTTTCTGTAAACATGCGCTGTAACATAGAGAAATGGCCGTGTGGGAACACTAACCCTATAAAAGGTGTGTATCAATTTACCCCTTTTGTTTTTAGAAAATGATTTCTTACTGATATAAGGTCCCTTCACTTCCAAACCCGTACCGCAAGTGATGGGGCTCTTAACTCCCTCATACAGAAAACTCCCACCCAATGTTCCCTCAAACTTTTGGGCACTGAGCAAATTTGATGTCTGCTGAGGGCAAACTGTCAAGCAAAGACACACTGAGTTTGAAGGTAGGCCTTGAAATCCATCCACAGGTACATCTCCAATTGACTCAATATTCTGGAATTTTACCAAGCTGTTTAAAGGTAAGGTCAATTTAGTGTATGTAAACTTCTGACCCACTGGAATTGTAATACAGTGAATTAGAAGTGAAATAATCTGTCTGTAAACAATTGTTGTGTCATGCACAAAGTAGACGTCCTAACAGACTTGCCAAAACTATAGTTTGTTAACAAGAAATTTGTGGAGTGGTTGAAAAACGAGTTTTAATGACTCCAACGTAAGTGTATGTAAACTTCCGACTTCAACTGTATATGTCCGTTACGTTTATGGGGGGTCAATTAAGGAATAAATCCTCTTCTGCAAACCACTGGAAACTAGGACAACATGAGAGGATATTTTTAAAGTACTGGACAGCTTTGTGACATCAAATGGACTTTGGTGGTCAAGATGTTTTGGTATCTATACTGATGGCGCAAAAGCCATGACAGCAGTTGCTCCCGACGTCACTTGGGTACACTGCAGCATCCACCAAGAGGCTTTTGCTGCCAAGGGAATGCCTGACAGCTTGAAAGATGTTTTGGACACTACAGTGAAAATGGTTAACTTTGTTAAAGCAAGGCCCCTGAACTTGTGTATTTTCTGCATTATGCAATGATATGGGCAGCGACCATGTAACGCTTTTACAACATACAAAAGTGCGCTGGTTATCAAGGGGCAAATTATTGACATGTTTTTTTGATTGAGAGACGAGATTAAAGTTCTTTACTGACCATAATTTTTCACTTGTCTGACTGCTTGCAAGACCGCTCTCTAGGTGATGTTTTTTCTCGCTGAATGATCTGAATCTAGGATTACAGGGACTCTCCGCAACTATAATCAATGTGCGGGACAAAATTGAGGCTATGATTATGAAGTTGGAGCTCTTTTCTGTCTGCATTAACAAGGACAGCGCACAGGTCTTTCCATCATTGTATGATTTTTTTTTGTGTGCAAATGAACTCAAGCGTAAGGACAATGTCAAATATGATATAGCAAAGCACCTGAGTGAGTTGAGTCTGCAATTATTTTCCCGAAACAGACGACACAAACAACTGGATTCGTTATCCCTTTCATGCCCTGCCTCCAGTCTACTTACCGATATCTGAACAAGAGAGCCTCATCGAAATTGCAACAAGCGGTTCTGTGAAAATGGAATTTAATCAGAAGTCACTGCCAGATTTCGGGATAGGGTTGCGTTCAGAGTATCCTGCCTTGGCAAATTGCTATGACACTGATGCCCTTTGTAACCACCTATCTATGTGAGAGTGGATTCTCGGCCCTCACTAACATTAAAACTAATTACAGGCACAGACTGTGTGTGGAAAATTATTTAAGACTGAGACTTTCTCCAATACAACCCAACATTGCAGAGTTATGTGCATCCTTTCAAGCACACCCTTTTCATTAACCTGTGGTGAATTTTTCACAATTTTTGATGTACAAATAAGGTTGTATATGTAAGATGGATAAATAAAGTACAAAATGGTTTATTATTATTATTATTTGTGCCCTGGTACTATAAGAGCTCTTTGTCACAACCCGGCTCATGGGAAGTGACAAACTCTCACTCATTCTTAAGCGACTCCCAAACCCGCATGCGGGAGCGTAATCATCGCCTGAAACGAATTAGCATAAGGCAGCGGACATAAATATCCCTAGAAAATATTCCTATTCATGAAAATCACAACTGAAATATATTGAGACACAGCTTAGCCTTTTGTTAATCACCTTGTCATCTCAGATTTTCAAAATATGCTTTACAGCCAACGCTAGACAAGCATTTGTGTAAGTTTATCATAGCCTAGCATAGCATTATGCCTTGCTAGCAGCAGGCAACCTTGTCACGGAAATCAGAAAAGCAATGAAATTAAATCGTTTACCTTTGAACTTCGGATGTTTTCACTCAGGAGACTCCCAGGTAGATAGCCAAAGTAAAAAAAATTCCAAAAGATTATTTTTGTAGGCGAAACAGCTCCGTTTGTTCTTCATGTTTGGCTGAGAAATCGCCCGGAAATTGCGGTCACCACAACGCTGAAAAATATTCCAAATTAGCTCCATAATATCGACAGAAACATGGCAAAAGTTGTTTAGAATCCATCCTCAAGGTGTTTTTCTAATATCTATTCGATAATATATCCGTCGGGACAATTCCTTTTTCTCTAGGACCGATTGGAGTAATGGCTACCTCTGTACTTTACATGAGAATCTCTCTCGGAGCCACCATGTGACCACTTACGCAATGTGTCCGCATATGGCTATTCTTCAACAGAAATGCGTAAAACTACGTCACAATGCTGCAGACACCTTGTGGAATACGTAGAAAGCGTAAGCTCGTTGATGGTACATTCACAGCCAAATAGGGAGTCATTGGAACGCAGCGCTTTCAAAACCTGGGGTACTTCCCAGGTTTTTCTCAGGCTTTCGCTTGCAATATCAGTTCTGTTATATTCGCAGACAATATCTTTACAGTTTTGGAAACGTTAGTGTTTTCTATCGAAAGCTGTCAATTATATGCATATTCTAGCATATTTTCCTGACAAAATATCCCGTTTAAAACGGGAATGTTTTCCCCAAAAATGAAAATACTGCCCCTAGAGTTCCAATAAATGTATTGTATGTGTGTGTGTGTGTGTGTGTGTGGCAGGCTTACAATGATGGCAAAAAACATTTGAGAGTGCGCTGACCCTGGTGCACATAGCTGGACGTTTAATGTTTGAAGGGGTACAGGACTATGAAGTTTGGGAACCACTGAATTAGAAAAACCAAAAGCTTACCTTGATGTGGAAGAGTTTCAGTGTTGGAAGCCATAGCCAGCTAGCTAACATAGCAGCCCTCTGTTTGAGCCGGGTGTTTAAGTAGGCTAAACTAGCTAGCTGCATTTGCTAGATGTGAAAGTGAAACAAAAATATACTAAATATAGCTAGCTCCTGCTTGAGTCCTTCATTTTTGAAGAAATTAATTTAACTGTTCAACTTTTGTATTTCTCGCTCTTTGAGTCAACTACTCACCACATTTTATGCACTGCAGTGCTAGCTAGCTGTAGCTTATGTTTTCAGCACTAGATTCATTCTCTGATCCTTTAATTTGGTGGACAACATGTCAGTTCATGCTGCAAGAGCTCTGATAGGTTAGAGGACGTCCTCCGGAAGTTATCATAATCACTGAGTAAGTAATTAGAAGGGAAATATGAGCCTCCTAGATTTTATATTGAAGTCAATATACCCAGAGGAGGACTGAAACTAGTTGTTCTCTGGCTACACCATGGTGCTACCCTACAGAGTGCAATTGAGGCTATTGTAGGCCTTCATTGCAAAACAGTGTGTTTTAATAATTTTTTTTGGTGACAGGAATATATTTAGTATAGTTTTATCTCAAAAGGATCACTTAAAAAAAAAAAATCACTATTAACCTTTATGAAGGGAGCCTCCACTGACCCCTACGACCATCTTATTTTGGGGAAGCCTACTTGATTCGGAGTTCGGACATATAACGTTTGTATGTGAAAATTATTCATACTTTAAGCTTTTCCGAACTTACTTCACTCGTGCATAAGCATATGGAGAAGCTTACGCTGCTGTTTCTGGCACATGCGCAGATCAAATAAACAGCTACAGTTAATGTAGTCTGTCGGCTGACGTAGACTCAAGCCAATCGCAGAATGTGACGACAGAACTGAATTAATGTTATTGGTTCAGAGTGTTTTGATATTTTAACCTGCATGTCGTGATCGCGTTTGGTGTGGGGGGGGCAAAATAAATGTATGCATGATGGCGCACGCGCGCAGCCGGTTTGGGTTTCGTGTCAGGATCAAACTAAACTCTTCACACTGCTAAAGCGTCTGGCGCCAGAAGATGAGGATGATTCCCGAGCTGTTCAATGCCCTCGTGCTGATGGCCGGGTTGGGCTAGACGGGCAAGATATCAAACAACGTCGTAGCCCTATACAACCACTTCAGGTGTCGTATTTAAATACACGTGCACAAACACGCACAGTGTTAAGTCTGGATTCTTTGAAGTGTTGAGTGACAAAGTGCTGACAAAAGTTCGACACAGATAATATTGGGTTGAAAGATTGAGGGATGGATTGTTTCTCTGCCCCCTGCTCCAGTCACCTCCACCTCAGACCTGCATGGTCTGTTGTTTACAGTGTCGTATGGCGGAAGGACTCACCATGTACACAAATGCAATCTCTCCCCCCACTCCTACCCATCTTCCTCTTCCACCACCTATAGTTGAAGTCGGAAGTTTACATACACTTACGTTGGAGTCATTAAAACTAGTTTTTCAATAACTCAACCAATTTCTTGTTAACAAACTAGTTTTGGCACTTCCTTTAGGACATCTACTTTGTGCATGACAAGTAATTTTTCCAACAATTGTTTACAGACAGATTATTTCACCTATAATTCACTATCACAATTCCAGTGGGTCAGAAGCCTCCTATCCCTACACCAGCCCCTCTCCCCATACCTCCTCTCCCTACACCAGCTCCTCTCCCTATACCTCCTCTCCCTACACCAGCTCCTCTCCCTATACCTCCTCTCCCTACACCAGCTCCTCTCCCTATACCTCCTCTCCCTACACCAGCTCCTCTCCCTATACCTCCTATCCCTACACCAGCTCCTCTCCCTATACCTCCTATCCCTACACCAGCTCCTCTCCCTATACCTCCTATCCCTACACCAGCTCCTCTCCCTATACCTCCTATCCCTACACCAGCTCCTCTCCCTATACCTCCTATCCCTACACCAGCTCCTCTCCCTATACCTCCTATCCCTACACCAGCTCCTCTCCCTATACCTCCTATCCCTACACCAGCTCCTCTCCCTATACCTCCTATCCCTACACCAGCTCCTCTCCCTATACCTCCTATCCCTACACCAGCTCCTCTCCCTATACCTCCTATCCCTACACCAGCTCCTCTCCCTATACCACCTATCCCTGCACCAGCTCCTCTCCCTCCTATCCCTACACCAGCTCCTCTCCCTATACATCCTCTCCCTACACCAGCTCCTCTCCCTCCTATCCCTACACCAGCTCCCCTCCCTCCTATCCCTACACCAGAGCCTCTCCCTCCTATCCCTACACCAGATCCTCTCCCTCCTATCCCTACACCAGATCCTCTCCCTACACCAGCTCCTCTCCCTCCTATCCCTACACTAGCTCCTCTCCCTCCTATCCCTACACTAGCGCCTCTCCCTCCTATCCCTACACCAGCGCCTCTCCCTCCTATCCCTACACCAGCGCCTCTCCCTCCTATCCCTACACCAGCGCCTCTCCCTCCTATCCCTACACCAGCGCCTCTCCCTCCTATCCCTACACCAGCGCCTCTCCCTCCTATCCCTACACCAGCGCCTCTCCCTCCTATCCCTACACCAGCGCCTCTCCCTCCTATCCCTACACCAGCGCCTCTCCCTCCTATCCCTACACCAGCGCCTCTCCCTCCTATCCCTACACCAGCGCCTCTCCCTCCTATCCCTACACCAGCGCCTCTCCATCCTATCCCTACACCAGCGCCTCTCCCTCCTATCCCTACACCAGCGCCTCTTCCTCCTATCCCTACACCAGCTCCTCTCCCTACACCAGCTCCTCTCCCTACACCAGCTCCTCTCCCTCCTATCCCTACACCAGCTCCTCTCCCTCCTATCCCTACACCAGCTCCTATCCCTACACCAGCTCCTATCCCTCCTATCCCTACACCAGCTCCTATCCCTCCTATCCCTACACCAGCTCCTCTCCCTCCTATCCCTACACCAGCTCCTCTCCCTCCTATCCCTACACCAGCTCCTCTCCCTCCTATCCCTACACCAGCTCCTCTCCCTCCTATCCCTACACCAGCTCCTCTCCCTCATATCCCTACACCAGCTCCTCTCCCTCATATCCCTACACCAGCTCCTCTCCCTCCTATCCCTACACCAGCTCCTCTCCCTCCTATCCCTACACCAGCTCCTCTCCCTCCTATCCCTACACCAGCTCCTATCCCTACACCAGCTCCTCTCCCTCCTATCCCTACACCAGCTCCTATCCCTCCTATCCCTACACCAGCTCCTATCCCTCCTATCCCTACACCAGCTCCTATCCCTCCTATCCCTACACCAGCTCCTCTCCCTCCTATCCCTACACCAGCTCCTCTCCCTCCTATCCCTACACCAGCTCCTCTCCCTCCTATCCCTACACCAGCTCCTCTCCCTCCTATCCCTACACCAGCTCCTCTCCCTCATATCCCTACACCAGCTCCTATCCCTACACCAGCTCCTATCCCTCCTATCCCTACACCAGCTCCTCTCCCTCCTATCCCTACACCAGCCCCTCTCCCTATACCACCTATCCCTACACCCGCTCCTCTCCCTATACCTCCTATCCCTACACCAGCTCCTCTCCCTCCTATCCCTACACCAGCTCCTCTCCCTCCTATCCCTACACCAGCTCCTCTCCCTCCTATCCCTACACCAGCTCCTCTCCCTCATATCCCTACACCAGCTCCTATCCCTCATATCCCTACACCAGCTCCTATCCCTCATATCCCTACACCAGCTCCTATCCCTCCTATCCCTACACCAGCTCCTCTCCCTCATATCCTTACACCAGCCCCTCTCCCTATACCACCTATCCCTACACCCGCTCCTCTCCCTATACCTCCTATCCCTACACCAGCTCCTCTCCCTATACCTCCTATCCCTACACCAGCTCCTCTCCCTATACCTCCTATCCCTACACCAGCTCCTCTCCCTATACCTCCTATCCCTACACCAGCTCCTCTCCCTATACCTCCTATCCCTACACCAGCTCCTCTCCCTATACCACCTATCCCTGCACCAGCTCCTCTCCCTCCTATCCCCACACCAGCGCCTCTCCCTATACCTCCTATCCCTACACCAGCTCCTCTCCCTATACCTCCTATCCCTACACCAGCTCCTCTCCCTATACCTCCTATCCCTACACCAGCTCCTCTCCCTATACCTCCTATCCCTACACCAGCTCCTCTCCCTATACCTCCTATCCCTACACCAGCTCCTCTCCCTATACCTCCTATCCCTACACCAGCTCCTCTCCCTATACCTCCTATCCCTACACCAGCTCCTCTCCCTATACCTCCTATCCCTACACCAGCTCCTCTCCCTATACCTCCTATCCCTACACCAGCTCCTCTCCCTATACCTCCTATCCCTACACCAGCTCCTCTCCCTATACCACCTATCCCTGCACCAGCTCCTCTCCCTCCTATCCCCACACCAGCGCCTCTCCCTATACCGCCTATCCCTACAACAGCTCCTCTCCCTATACCAGCTCCTCTCCCTATACCAGCTCCTCTCCCTACACCAGCTCCTCTCCCTACACCAGCTCCTCTCCCTACACCAGCGCCTCTCCCTCCTATCCCTACACCAGCGCCTCTCCCTCCTATCCCTACACCAGCTCCTCTCCCTCCTATCCCTACACCAGCTCCTCTCCCTCCTATCCCTACACCAGCTCCTCTCCCTCCTATCCCTACACCAGCGCCTCTCCCTCCTATCCCTACACCAGCGCCTCTCCCTACACCAGCGCCTCTCCCTCCTATCCCTACACCAGCTCCTCTCCCTATACCGCCTATCCCTACACCAGCACCTCTCCCTATACCACCTATCCCTGCACCAGCTCCTATACCACCTATCCCTGCACCAGCTCCTCTCCCTACACCAGCTCCTCTCCCTATACCGCCTATCCCTACACCAGCTCCTCTCCCTATACCGCCTATCCCTACACCAGCTCCTCTCCCTATACCGCCTATCCCTACACCAGCTCCTCTCCCTATACCGCCTATCCCTACACCAGCTCCTCTCCCTATACCGCCTATCCCTACACCAGCCCCTCTCCCTATACCGCCTATCCCTACACCAGCCCCTCTCCCTATACCGCCTATCCCTACACCAGCCCCTCTCCCTATACCGCCTATCCCTACACCAGCCCCTCTCCCTATACCGCCTATCCCTACACCAGCCCCTCTCCCTATACCGCCTATCCCTACACCAGCCCCTCTCCCTATACCGCCTATCCCTACACCAGCCCCTCTCCCTATACCGCCTATCCCTACACCAGCCCCTCTCCCTATACCGCCTATCCCTACACCAGCCCCTCTCCCTATACCGCCTATCCCTACACCAGCCCCTCTCCCTATACCGCCTATCCCTACACCAGCCCCTCTCCCTATACCGCCTATCCCTACACCAGCCCCTCTCCCTATACCGCCTATCCCTACACCAGCCCCTCTCCCTATACCGCCTATCCCTACACCAGCCCCTCTCCCTATACCGCCTATCCCTACACCAGCCCCTCTCCCTATACCGCCTATCCCTACACCAGCCCCTCTCCCTATACCGCCTATCCCTACACCAGCCCCTCTCCCTATACCGCCTATCCCTACACCAGCCCCTCTCCCTATACCGCCTATCCCTACACCAGCCCCTCTCCCTATACCGCCTATCCCTACACCAGCGCCTCTCCCTCCTATCCCTACACCAGCTCCTCTCCCTATACCGCCTATCCCTACACCAGCTCCTCTCCCTACACCAGCTCCTCTCCCTATACCACCTATCCCTACACCAGCTCCTCTCCCTATACCTCCTATCCCTACACCAGCCCCTCTCCCTATACCGCCTATCCCTACACCAGCTCCTCTCCCTATACCGCCTATCCCTACACCAGCTCCTCTCCCTATACCACCTATCCCTACACCAGCTCCTCTCCCTATACCGCCTATCCCTACACCAGCTCCTCTCCCTACACCAGCTCCTCTCCCTATACCACCTATCCCTACACCAGCTCCTCTCCCTATACCTCCTATCCCTACACCAGCTCCTCTCCCTCTGCTCTGAATGTGTTTGCGTTACATGGCCGAGGAGAGAAATGCTTTCTTCAGCCTCACTCAGGGTTACTACTGGAACCTATTACTGGACAGATGTGATGGGAAGGACGGCCACTCCATTGATCCTGCCTCCCAATCCTTCAGCACCACCCCTGGGCCAGCATGTGTGAGAGGTGGGACCATCAGGGTCAGGAAGAGGGTGTTTGGCCAGGTAAGAGGAGATGGGCCTAATCCCAAATGTTTGCCAAAACCCTATCCACTGGTAGAGATCTGAGAAGATTTAATTGGTACAAGTAATAGGGTTAAACTTCCACTCAGCCTATTACCAAATCTTCTCAGGTCTCATTTGGGATTGGGACCGAGAGTGGGGGCAACAGATGAAGAGGGAGAGACCGGGGCGAGGAAAGTGGGGGAGCAGGGGGACAATTGGTGAGAGAGAGGGCGACATATGTGCAGCTTGAGGTAGTTGTGTAACGCAGAAGACAAATTTCAATATCTCTCAAAAAAGGACAAAACAATGCAGCATAACATTGCTAATGAGTGTATATTTACTATAGGTGTACATTTATGTATTATGATTATACAAAGTATGTCTTTGTGTGTGCGTGAGTGTTTGTAGGAGATCAGTGGGCCACCTGTCTTTTCAGTCTCTAAATCCAGAACAAATTCAAGAAAGCATACAGTATTATATAGAGCCATTATTGCATGGAACTCGCCTCCATTTCATATTGTGCAAATGAACAGCAAACCTGGTTTAAAAAAACAGATAAAGCAACACATCATTGCACAATGCGTCTCTCCTATTTGACCTAGATATTGTATGTATTGATATGTAGGCAGTATGACATTTTAAAACACTTTTTAAAAAAATGTTCTGTTCTTGTCTATTACTGTTCTGTATTATGTCATGTTTTGTATGGACTCCAGGAAGAGTAGCTGCTGCTTTCGCAACAGCTAATGGGGATCCTAATATAATAACCAATACCAAAGTGTATCAGTTTGAAGGCCTGGTAACTGATGTGGTGTGGGACCGAGTCCTCTCCCCGACCTCAAAACTTAACTACAGTTGAAGTCGGAAGTTTACTCCAACTTAGGTCGGAGTCATTAACTCGTTTTTCAACCACTCCACACATTTCTTGTTAACAAACTATAGTTTTGGCAAGTCGGCTAGGACATCTACTTTGCATGACAAGTCATTTTTCCAACAATTGTTTACAGATTTTTTCACTCACACTTCCAGTGGGTCAGAAGTTTACATCCACTAAGTTGACGGTGCCTTTAAACAGCTTGGAAAATACCAGAAAATTATGTCATGGCTTGAGAAGCTTCTGATAGGCTAATTGACATAATTTGAGTCAATTGGAGTTGTACCTATGGATGCATTTCTATGCCTACCTTCAAACTCAGTGCCTCTTTGCTTGACATCATGGGAAAATCAAAAGAAATCAGCCAAGACCTCAGAAAAGTCTGGTTCATCTTTGGGAGCAATTTCCAAATGCCTGAAGGTACCACGTTCATCTGTACAAACCATAGTATGCAAGTATAAACACAATCATTACCGCTCAGGAAGGAGACGCGTTCTGTCTCCTAGAGATGAACGTACTTTGGTGCGAAAAGTGCAAATCAATCCCAGACCAACAGCAAAGAACCTTGTGAAGATGCTGGAGGAAACAGGTACAAAGTATATGTATCCACAGTAATACTAGTCCTATATCTATTGGGAAGGACCACCACTCCATCGATCCCTCCTCCCAGTCCTTCAGCACTACCCCTGGAACAGCACGTCCATAGCCATGAAGTGCTTTGAAAGGCTGGTCGTGGCTCACATCAACACCATTATCCCAGAAACCCTAGACCCACTCCAATTTGCATACCGCCCAAACAGATACACAGATGATGCACTCTCTATTGCACTCCATACTGCCCTTTCCTACCTGGACAAAAGGAACACCCATGTGAGAATGCTATTCATTGACTACAGCTCAGCGTTCAACACCATAGTACCCTTAAAGCTCATCACTAAGCTAAGGAACCTGGGACTAAACACCTCCCTCTGCAACTGGATCCTGGACTTCCTGACAGGCCTCCCCCAGGTGGTGAGGGTAGGTTGCAACCCATCTGCCTCACTGATCCTCAACACTGGAGCTCCCCAGGGGTGCTCAGTCCCCTCCTGTACTCCCTGTTCACCCACAACTGCATGGCCAGGCACAACTCCAACACCATCATTAAGTTTGCTGACGACACAACAGTGGTAGGCCTGATCACCGACAAGACAGCCTATAGGGAGGAGGTCAGAGACCTGGCCGGGTGGTGCCAGAATAATAACCTAGCCCTCAACGTAACCAAGACTAAGGAGATTATTGTGAACTACAGGAAAAGGAGCACCGAGCACGTCCCCATTCTCATCGACGGGGCTGTAGTGGATTAGGTTGAGAGCTTCAAATTCCTTGGTGTCCACATCACCAACAAACTAGAATGATCCAAACACCAAGACAGTCGTGAAGAGGGCACGACAAAGCCTATTCCCCCTCAGGAAACTAAAAATATTTGGCATGGGTCCTGAGATCCTCAAAGGATTGCATCACTGCCTGGTACGGCAATTGCTCAGCCTCCGACCGCAAGGCACTACAGAGGGTAGTGTGTACAGCCCAGTACATCACTGGGGCAAAGCTGCCTGCCATCCAGGACCTCTACACCCGGCTGTGTCTGAGGAAGGCCCTGAAAATTGTCAAAGACCCCAGCCACAGACTGTTCTCTCTACTACCGCATGGCAAGTGGTACCGGAGTGCCAAGTCTAGGACAAAAAGGGTTCTCAACAGTTTTACCCCCAAGCCATAAGACTCCTGAACAGGTAACCAAATGGTTACCTGGACTATTTGTATTATGTGCCCCCCCAACCCATCTTCTACTCTCTGTTTATCTTATATGCATAGTCACTTTAACTATACATTCATGTACATACTACCTCAATTGGCATGACCAACCAGTGCTCCCGCACATTGGCTAACCGGGCTTTCTGCATTGTGTCCCACCACCCGCCAACCCCTCTTTTACACTACTGCTACTCTCTGTTCATCATATGCATAGTCATTTTAACCACACCCACATGTACTTACTACCTCAATAAGCCTGACTAACTGGTGTCTGTATATAGCCTTGCTACTGTTATTTTCAAATGTCTTTTTACTGTTTTATTTCTTTACTTACCCACACACACACACACTTTTCTTTCGCACTATTGGTTAGCGCCTGTAAGTAAGCAATTCACTATAAGGTCTACACCTGTTGTATTCCGCGCACGAGACAAATAAACTTTGATTTGATTTATATCGACAGGATCTGAAAGGCCGCTCAGCAAGGAAGAAGCCACTGCTCCAAAACCGCCATGAAAAAGCCAGACTACGGTTTGCAACTGCAAATGGGGATGAAGACCATACTTTTGAGAAATGTCCTCTGGCCAGATGAAAGAAAAATAGAACTGTTTGGCCATAATGACCATCGTTATGTTTGGAGGAAAAGGGGGAGGCTTGCAAGCTGAAGAACACCATCCCAACCGTGAAGCGCAGGGGTGGCAGCATCATGTTGTGGGGGAGCTCTGCTGCAGGAGGGACTGGTGCACTTCACAAAATAGATGGCTTCATGAGGAAGGAAAATTGTGGATATATTGAAGCAACATCAAGACATCAGTCAGGAAGATAAAACTTGGTTGCAAATGGGTCTTCCAAATGGACAATGACCCCAAGCATACTTCCAAAGTTGTGACAAAATGGCTTAAGGACAACAAAGTCAAGGTATTGGAGTGGCCATCACAAACCCTGACCTCAATCCCATAGAACATTTGTGGGCAGAACTGAAAAATCGTGTGTAAGCAAGGCCTACAAACCTGACTCCGTTACACCAGCTCTGTCAGGAGGAATGGGCCAAAATTCACCCAACTTATTGTGGCAAGCTTGTGGAAGGCTAACTGAAACATTTGACCCAATTTAAAGGCAATGCTATCAAATACTAATTGAGTGTATGTAAACTTCTGACCCACTGGGAATCTGATGAAAGAAATAAAAGCTGAAATAAATCATTCTACTATTATTCTGACATTTCACATTCTTAAAATAAAGGTAGTGATCCTAACTGACCTAAGGCAGCAAATCTTTTACTGGGATTAAATGTCAGGAATTGTGAAACTGAGTTTAAATGTATTTGGTTATGGTGTACGTACACATCCGACTTCAACTGTACATGTCTGGGTTGCAATACCCTGGCCCAGGCTACTACAACAATACCCCTCATAATGTGCTGACCTGGTCCAAGGCCATCTACTCCACTCCTGGAGGAAAACACCTTGAACTCCTCCAATGCCTATCAGAGGCCATTACCAATGAGAGGAAAGAGGAAGTATTTGAAAGGAGGGCGCAGAGAGAGGGTGTGGCTATAGGGAAGAGTAGCGAATGAGGGGGTTTGTTTATCTGGGTCGAGTTACCCCGGTGGTTGTTTGAAAAGGGTGAAAAGTGATTGCATTTGTTTTGAATCCATGCTGTCCCCTGGGTGTGAACCTTGTGCCCCACTCTGGCTGACGGCGAAGTCAGCTAAGAACAAAAGTGACGTAGATTAAGCACGTGAAGCGATAAGTAGGATTCCTTGTTCACATGAAGAAGTGATTGCTTTTGATAAACGCTTTCTGCCTGTTGTATGTTTCTGAATGATGCACCTAGCTGCCTTTTTGACAACATGACCGAGCAGCACAGATTGAGTCGAGAAGGGCGCTCCTCCCTCCCCGCTTTCGCCCGATGATGTGACATTCCTCGGTTCAACCTGGGCCAGCGTAATAGAACTCCCTCATTGCTACTAAACCTTACTTTAGATTAGAAGGTGTATGTCCTAGCGATGCTCCTTGAATGAATTTACTTCTGAACCAATTGGACCAATTGACTAAGTTCAGATTCTAATAGTTCCTGTTTCCTGATGGGTCCCAAATTAAGTTGTACTCTGGATGATGATTTAGATACATGATTTAAATACTTCAAATTAAGAACTTGGCATATTAAAAGCAATTGATGAGAAAAGAAATGTGATTTTTCTATGAGTAGGCTTAACCTAGGTCTGTGAAACCAGCCCTTTGGGCAAGATTAATACTGAAATGTTGCCATGTCACTAAACAGCCACAGAGCATAACTATGTAACATTAAAAGATTCAAGGGAATAATCATGTGATCGTGTGTTTTTAATTTCATTATGTACCATAAAATTACGATAAAACATGTACAACAGCAGTTTGAGGCACAAGCTTGATGGGCTTCGTAGCGAATCCTCAAAAAAAAATATTTGCTACACAACCCATCATTTAGACTTCTGAAACCCAAGAGCTCCTGTATAGCTGCGTCATTCAGTTTCATCTGAACAGATCACACAACTGATATTAAACATTCAATGCAATAGTCCTAATAACTAACAGCCATAGAGACAAACATGTTAAACCACTTCCCAGTTGTTGCAGTTCCATAACAGTCTCAAAATATCATATTGTCAATGTACAGCCTAGAGGGCAGCATCAGAACAGGCACAGCAGGATGGTTGTGAGGTGTGTGTCCGTGTTTAAAAACTCAAATGCATTTCTCCCCCCTGCTTGAAGTAATCATTGATTATTTTCCAACATGGTGATAACTAACTACTAGTCTCACCCACCAGCCTAGCCTGAGGATGAGGTTAGACAACAGCAGAATCCTTGTTTAAAACTACCCAATTTGGTGAATAAATATTTCCAAGAAAGAACAGGGAGGAATGCACGTTAAAAGTGTTCAAATGGCCATTGATTTCCCTCATTGCAGGTGAAGGCAAGACAGTCCAGACACTGCACTGCCCTCGTGTGACTTAAATTAGCACTGCACCTCACACAGACAACAGGGTCACTCACGCTCAGGAGGACGCAACCGCATACTGGACATTGTAGATAGAAATGGCATGAACAGAACTGAAATGATTCCTCACTATGCATGTCTAAGAGACATGTCAGTTCTACACGATACATTTCTATCTGATCACCACCCAGGACAGCACCTTTCTTTTTGTATGATTTGGACAGAGCTAGTCATCTTCACCCTGGTTATCCACAATGAGGACATGAGTCCACTAACTTCTATTATGTTACCAGATAACATCAGTTTAAGGCAGATAATAATGTTAAGGCAGAAAGGAAGATGCATATCTTCATGTTGATATCAAAATAAACAAATTGCTTGGATTGTTTAGTAATTGTTGCAGTAATATGAGTCAGAGGTGGGGTGCAAGTTGTCCTGAACCCTGGCCTGATGGTGTCCCATTGGAGTGGTAGGTAGGTGTCACTCCCCATTGGCCCAGTGAAAGATGTTCTCTCCATAACAGTTGAGGTTAGAATTTGGGCGTTGGGCAATCTGGTCCAAGATCTGTGGTTAAGGGCAACTTCTACCCAGAGCTGTGTGAGCCCGTCTCCATGCCTGGCATTCCTTCCAGTTCAGTAGCTGACCGGCGCTGATGAGACTGTGCAACACTACACTGCAGTCCTGAACGCAGCCCTGGGTGTAGTAGCTGTTATGAGCCAATCTGAAATGGCACCCTATTCCCTATATAGTACACCACTTTTGGCCACTGGAATCTATCCAGAAGTAGTGCACTATGTAGGGAATATACGGCCACCATTTGGGTCTAAATCGCAAGTCTCTATGACGCATACTCCTTCAGCAGCTGGCCGGCTATCACCAGTCTCTGGATCTCACTGGTGCCTTCATAGATCTCAGTGATTCGCGCGTCACGGTAGTGCCTCTCCGCTGGCATGTCTGTCACGTAACCCATTCCCCCAAGAACCTGGATTGACTTTTAGTTCCACAGATAGAGAAAAAGGGGTAAATATGTTTAAGGGTTTAGCATCTGAGAAATGTCAATGAATTCCATATGGATTATTGATTGATTCAGTCACTAGTTGTAGAAATAAGGACATGACAGGTTCTCTGATGCGTACCTGGTGGCCGCAGAAGGTAGCAGCCTCAGACGCTGCTAGTTTGGCCATCGCTGCTTCCTGTGGGGACAGGAAGGACGTAGTACAACGTTATGTAATATGACAGAGAGGATGGTGTGTGTGTGTGTGTGTGGTGTGGTGGGATGTGTACCTTGGTGAAGGGTTTCTTGGCATCTTTTAGCATTGCGGCCTTCCAGGTGAGGAGACGAGCACTTTCAACAGCTACAGCCATGTCTGCCAACTTGAACTGAAGCATAGAGATACACACCCTTCAAGTGGAACTGACAATATTTTAGCATATACACCCCCAGGAAGAACATGACACTGGACTGTGCATTTCCAGGCAGTAGCAACAGAGACTTTAGACCATTAGAACACATTCGCCAAAAGCCACCTCAATGGATTTCTGCTAATATGTAAATACCACAGGAGTCCTCTTACATTAGTGAACTTTACAGTCCTTGATCAAATAACCATGAAAAAGGTAGGCTCTCTCCTTCAGTTATGCACATCAACAAGATCAACAACTAATGCTAGCCAGAGCAAGATGTTATGACTGACTTGTGATCATTGACCTTGCTAGTTTGATTGTATTGACATTCCCAGCCTTCATTACATTAAATGTGTTTTTGTCCAAAATATTGAGTCATTGAAACTGAAACAGTGCTTCCCGAACAGAGGCAGCAAACAATGTATCAAGCCCACTGGGATTTACAATCTGATAGCAATATTTTTTGGACTACCAAGAACTATTGGTGAATTATATTAATCATGCATTGACCTACATCCAACTATTCTACCAACAGTGCCTTAGTGTACGTCATGGAATGTTGAGTCAAATAGAAACTATTTTGAAACGTCTTATAAAGTTGGTTTTGTAGCATAATGTGAGAATTCGATTTTTTTGACTGATATGATTGTCTGTTTCATATCTGAAAAGTAGTACAAACGTGGTCAGTTCCACTTTAATATAAGACACCTTAACATTTAAACAAACTTTTACATACACACACACACCTGTACAGCCTGCAGCTTGCCAATGGGCGCGCCGAAGGCGGTGCGTTTGTGAGCGTAGTCCGCAGCACAGTCCAGAGCAGCCTGAGCAATACCCAGGGCCTGGGAAGCTATACCTATACGCCCACTGTCCAGGGTTTGCTGTGGGACAAGCACATAATCACTCACATCGACTATGCACACACACAACCAACACCCCACCCCCACCTATAAACCGACCATGGCTATCTTGAAGCCTGATCCTCGTGACCCCAGCATGTTGCCCAGGGGTATCCTACAGTCCTCCAGGATGAGGTTGGCTGTGGAGGTTGCTCTGATTCCCAGCTTGTCCTCCTTCTTCCCCAGGGACAGGCCAGGATGGGGCATGGGCACCAGGAATGCGCTGATACCCTATGGGGGGGGGGGGGGGGGGGGGCAACACACTGAAATGCATGTATAAGTTACATTTATTATAATATCAAAATACTGAGAAACAGAGAGAGTGAGCGAGTGAGAGAAGAAGAAGGAATATAGGGGGTTTCACTATGATTCGACTCCAACAACGGTGTATCTAACCTTGTGTTTGAGTGACTTGTCAGTGGTAGCGAATATAACAGTAGCCGAAGCATCCCAGCTGTTGGTAATCCAGGCTTTAGTCCCGTTCAACACCCACTCCTCTCCCTCCTGTCTGGCTAACGTAGACGCTGCCCCTGCATCACTACCATTACCTACACAGATGGGGGAGAGAAAGAGAGAGAATCAACAACCACTCATCTTCCCTAGTTGGAGTGTAGAAGTAAATGGAGGGCCCTGGGGCACAGTGTGTGTTGTGTGCGTCTGTGGTGTACCTGGTTCACTCAGAGCGAAGCAGCCAACTTTCTCTCCAGTCGTGAAGGGAGTGATCCACTGTTCCTTCTGCTTCTGTGTTCCAAACTTCAATATTGGCCCTATGTACAAAGACTACACACACATACCCTTTAGTATCAGTGTTAGATACAGCGACAACATAAAACACACACCCTTACGTACGTTGTTGACCGAGACCACACATCCAGTGCTGCCGCAGCCCCTACTGATCTCCTCCACGGCCAGAGAGTAGGCCAGGTAGTCCATTCCTGCTCCTCCCAGCGCCTCAGGAACCTCTATAGCCATCACCCCCATAGCACCCAGCTCTCGCACCTGTAGAAACACACACACATGGATGCATTAGAGAAACATGCAGCTTCTCATCTGTCATTACTGCCCTAGAAGACTAAATAAGCCTTTGCTTACCAGAATGTAGAAAGTAAATATAATATAAATACATAATATATCCTTTGTCAAGATAAACCATCCACCTGACAGGTATATCAAGAAGCTGATTAAACAGCATGATCATTACACAGGTGCACCTTGTGCTGGAGACAATAGGCCACTCTAAAATGTGTTGTTTTGTCACGCAACACAATGCCACAGATGTCTCATATTTTGAGGGAACGTGCAATTGACATGCTTAGTGCAGGAATGTCCACCAGAGCTGTTTCCAGAGAATTTGTCAATTTCTCTACCATAAGCTGCCTCAGAAAGGGGTGCTCAGGAGTATTTATGTCTGTAATCAAGCTTATTCTGATTGGCCGGGCATGGCTTCCAAGTGGGTAGGCCTATGCCCTCCCAGGCCCACCTATGTCTGCGCCCCTGCTGAGTCATGTAAATAGGGCCTAATGAATTTATTTCAATTGACTGATTTCCTTATTTAACTAGGCAAGTCAGTTAATAACAAATTCTTATTTACAATGACGACCAAAAGGCTTCTTGCGGGGACGGTGGCTGCGATTAAAAATAAAAATAAATAAAATAGGACAAAACACACATCACAACAAGAGAGACAACACTAAATAAAGAGAGACTTAAGACAACATAGCAAGGCAGCAACACATACAACACAGCATGGTACAAACATTATTGGCCACAGACAACAACACAAAGGGCAAGAAGGTTGAGACAACAATACATCACACAAAGCATGATTGAGTCTTTGAATGAAGAGATTGAGATAAAACTGTCCAGTTCGAGTGTTTGTTGCAGCTCGTTCCATTCGCTAGCTGCAGCGAACTGAAAAGAGGAGCGACCCAGTGTGTGCCTTGGGGACCTTTAACAGAATGTGACTGGCAGAACAGGTGTTGTATGTGGAGGATGAGGGCTGCAGTAGATTTCTCAGATAGGGGAGTGTGAGGCCTAAGAGGGTTTTATAAATAAGCATCAACCAGTGGGTCTTGCGACGGGTGTACAGAGATGACCAGTTTACAGAGGAGTATAGAGTGCAGTGATGTGTCCTATAAGGAGCATTGGTGGCAAATCTGATGGCAGAATGGTAAAGAACATCTAGCCACTCTAGAGCACCCTTACCTGCCGGTCTATGAATTATGTCTCAGTAAACTAGTATGGGTAGGATGGTCATCTGAATCAGGGTTAGTTTGGCAGCTGGGGTGAAAGAGGAGCGATTACGATAGAAGAAACCAAGTCTAGATTTAACTTTAGCCTGCAGCTTTGATATGTGCTGAGAGAAGAACAGTGCACCATCTAGCCATACTCCCAAGTACTTGAATGAGGTTACTACCTCAGGAATTAGAGCTTAAGGTAGTCATCACACCTGTGGGAAGAGGGGCATTCTTCTTACCAAACCACAACCTTTGTTTTGGAGGTGTTCAGAACAAGGTTAAGGGCAGAGAAAGCTTGTTGGATACTAAGAAAGCTTTGCTATAGAGCATTTAACACAAACTCCAGGGAGGGGCCAGCTGAGTATAAGACTATCATCTGCATATACAGTGGGGCAAAAAAGTATTTAGTCAGCCACCAATTGTGCAAGTTCTCCCACTTAAAAATATGAGAGACCTGTAATTTTCATCATAGGTACACTTCAACTATGACAGACAAAATGAGACGAAAAAAATCCAGAAAATCACATTGTAGGATTTTTTATGAATTTATTTGCAAATTATGGCTGACTAAATACTTTTTTGCCCCACTGTAAATGGATGAGAGCCTCCTACTGCCTGAGCTATGTTGTTGATGTAAATTGAAAAGAGCGTGGGGCCTAGGACCGAGCCTTGGGGTACTCCCTTGGTGACAGGCAGTGGCTAAGACAGCAGATTTTCAGACTTTATACACTGCACTCTTTGAGAGAGGTAGTTAGCAAACTAGGCCAAAGCCCCCTCAGAGACACCAATACTCCTTAGCCGGCCTACAAGAATGGAATGGTCTTCTGTATCAAAAGTTTTGGCCAAGTCAATGACCAGACAGCCTATAGGGAGGTGGTCAGAGTCCTGGCCGTGTGGTGTGAACCTATCCCTCAACGTAACCAAGACTAAGGAGATGATTGTGGACTACAGGAAAAAGAGGACCGAGCACGCCCCCAATCTCATCGACAGAGCTGTAGTGGAGCAGGTTGAGAGCTTCAAGTTCCTCGGTGTCCACATCAACAAAACTAGAATGGTCCAAACACACGAAGACAGTCGTGAAGAGGGCACGACAAAGCCTATTCCCCCTCAGGAAACTAAAAAGATTTGGCATGAGTCCTGAGATCCTCAAAAGGTTCTTTAGCTGCAACATTGAGAGCATCCTGCCTGACTGGTTGCATCACTGACTGGTACGGCAATTGCTCGGCCTCTGACCGGTTATTTCACCGAGTAGCCATTACAAACACAGGCTGTAAAACAGTGTATTTCATATACCTTTGACTATTGGATGTTCTTATTGGCACTATAGTATTGCCAATGTAACAGTATAGCTTCCGTCCCTCTCCTCACTCCTACCTGGGCTCGAACCAGAAACACAGACAACAGCCACCCTCGAAGCAGCGTTACCCATCACTCCACAAAAGCTGCGGCTCTGCAAGGGGAACAACCACTCCAAGTCTCAGAGCGAGTGACGTTTGAAACGCACCCTGCTAACTAGCTAGCCATTTCACATCGGTTACACCAGCCTAATCTCGGGAGTTGATAGGCTTGAAGTCATAAACAGCACAATGCTTGAAGCACAACGAAGAGCTGCTGGAAAAATGAACGAAAGTGCTGTTTGAATGAATGCTTACGAGCCTGCTGGTGCCTACCACCGCTCAGACTGCTCTATCAAATCATAGACTTAGTTATACGAGCCTTAGGTCATTAATATGGTCGAATCCGGAAACTATCATCTCGAAAACAAGACGTTTATTCTTTCAGTGAAATACAGAACCGTTCCGTATTTTATCTAACGGGTGGCATGCATAAGACAGACTTGGTGAAGACAACTGCGCACTGAAGGTGATCCTTGGTAAAGTTTACCAATCCCCCACCTTTGGAAGATCTGTCATGCCGAAAAAGGTTATAACCAGAAAACACGTCTCAATAATGACCAGCACTTCTGGATTGGAGCTGTGAACCCACACTTTCAATTAATCCATTTTAGGTAATAAGTTTCGAGTGTTATCGTGCAGAAAACCCAGGCTTTTACGAGAGCAGAAATCAGTGAATCAGATATCAGAGCACAAGTCAAAATTGGGGCTAGCAACTGTAGATGGGCCAATGTGTACATGCACATTTCCAGATAACATCAGCAGTAATACAATCAGGGCACGGCAGAGGGCAGGGAGAGCTCTGCAGTGCTGATTTTATACATCTGAATGTGCATCAGATGGCAACAAGATCATATTGTGCAGCAATTTCATTAGGTAACATGAATACAAAGCCAGCGAGAGGTTGTTAGAATAGGATGGGAAGCCAAAAGTCTGTGAAACCAATACAAAGTCAGAGTCTCGAGTGTGGGAATCAACAGTCTGTCCCACGGTTGGGTAAAGAAACATTGTAGTCAACCAAGCACAGGAGTCTCCCCAACAGTGCGTGTGTGCTGGAGGCGAGCGAAAGCTCGGGAGATGTGGGTACCTGTGCCAGACGGGGAGGGGGGGTACCTGTACCAGACAGGGGGAGACAGGCCAGGGAAGACGGTGAACAGATCGCCAGGTGGAATCCAAGCAGCAGTGCAGCAGGCAACAGGAGTAGGTATCACTCCCACTTGGGAGAAATGTTCATTTCTGGAGGCAGATTTATTGTAGAAAATGCCAGTGAATGGTCTTTGAACAGCAGGAGGGAGCTTCAGAGGACACTTCAAAGACTCCTGCCACTCGTTGGGTCCAAAGGCTTCAACACCTTTTACTTCACACCTCAGTGTTAATTGAAGTTGTATCTGGTCTGTCCTTGCAAGCCTGGCAGCCTTAACTCAGCATTCAGTCCCATAAAGTTAAATATATCATTGTAATGTACTTTATATTTAATTTTCTTCTTGGCTTTCAAAATAGCATCAGACCTTATATGAACTGTAATGCAGCAAAATCTTAAATTGTTGCATGGAGCGTTTATATTTTTGATAAGTATAGTTGACATCGGTAAAGTTCTAGGAACACAATTTTATTCGATTTTTATCATCTATGCTTCTCTCCCACAGCAGACGTTTAAGCATTGGGGAAGAAATGCAACAACGCCACAAAACAGGAAAGATTTACTGTGCAAAATTACCAAATGACATCGGTTTTACCAGTTTTAAGGAAATTAAAAGCTGTGAAAACGACCCAACATGTTTCTGATAAGATTTCAGTTTGGCTTGGATGCATGCATACTATGTGGTTTAAATACTATCAGTTTTTAGGATTCTGATAAAGATAGCATCTTTAGATGCTCCCTAACCACACATTCATTATTTAAAAAAAGGCCCAGAACAGTCATTCTGATTCCCATGTAAAATAGGGGGGGGGGGGGGGTTCAAAAAATACTTTCTTCCATGGCTAACTACCAGGAAGTTTGAAAAGACAGGCTGAGTGGGCGGGAAGCTTATATCTATTAGCTTGCCTTGACTGACAGATGTTTGAAAGGCCTATGTCAAGAAACTTGGATGAAATGAGCAATGTGGCAACAAAATCATCTCAAGCAAAATTGGTGATACACAAAGCAACTCGAACAACATTGAAATTGCATCAATTGCGTCACTTTTTCTTTTATACATCTCCCATTTGGCATGTCACTTATGATACAGTTCACAGGAGCACTGACAGATGTGTTGACATGACAACTGTGTCAGAGTTTTGAACGACCCTTCCCCCCCCTTTATTCAATGCTGGCTGAAGACCTAGCTAGCCAGTAACTAGCTAATACCAGACACAGATGAAAGAAGACACAAGTGTCTCTGCCATAGATAAATAGTGTAAACCTTTAATTATATTGGCTGACACCCTACAGTCAAATTTTGGCATCTGTAGAGTAGCTACCTAGCTATATAAAACCATGGCACTCGTCAAATACACCTTCTCCAGTGTTGGTTACAAGGCGGTACTACTTATTTAAATTAGGTAAGAGAATATGATCTTACCATAGGTGTATTAAAATGAGTTAGGGTGATGTCACCCTATCCCCTTAATAATCCGCCTCAGTAACTTTATGATCAATGTAAAAGCAACTGTCATTTTTCATACTTTGGTCAGCATATTTTTATCTGGTTTCATCCAAATATCACCCAAACATAATTGACTGTTTAAGATCCTGAAATAAATTATTCATATTTCTCCACTCCTGTTCAAAATGTAGATTAGGTGTATCAGTAATGCAATAAAGTGTTTCATTCTGCAGGAGTTAATAAACAACAAAAATATAAATGCAACAATTAAGATTTTACTGAGTTACAGTATATAAGGAAATCAGTCAATCGGAATAAATTCATTAGGCCCTAATCTATGGATTTCGAATGACTGGGAAATGGTCACATATACCTTAAAAAAAACGTAGGGGAGTGAAACAGTCAGTATCTGGTGTGATCACCATTTGCCTCATGCAGCACGACACATCTCCTTCGCATCTAGTTGATCAGCCTGTTGATTGTGGTCTGTGGAATGTTGACCCTCTCCTCTTCAATGGATGTTTGAAGTTGCTGGATATTGGCAGGAACTGGAACATGCTTTCGTACATGTTGATCCAGAGCATCCCAAACATGCTCAATGGGTGACATGTCTGGTGAGTATGCAATTGTGTTTGTTGCCCGTAGTTTATGCCTGCCTGCCTGCCTGCCCATACCATAACCCCACCATGGGGCACTCTGTTCACAACGTTAACATCAGCAAACCACTTGCCCACAAACGATGTCTGCCATCTGTCCGGTACAGTTGAAACCAGCTGTCAATCGTGAAGAGCACACTTCTCCAGCGTCCCAGTGGCCATCGAAGGTGAGCATTTTCCCACTGAAGTCTGTTACGACGCCAAACTGCAGTCAGGTCAAGACCCTGGATATGATGAGCACGCAGATGAGCTTCCCTGCGCAAGTTTCAAAAAGCATTTGGCGAATGGCATGTATTTGGCGCTCGTACAGTCAGGCTCTGAAGCTTAGGCTTACGCACTAATGACATACGAATAATGAAAAACTTAAATTTAGCCTATAGATATGAACTGCACAAGAATTATGCATTTTTCCCATTTTTCAAACTGCCTGCCTCCCACACAATATTTCATGACCCTACACCCACCATTCCGGCAGATATAACCAAGAGTAGCGATGAGCTTTTGACATTTGACTGTTCGAGTACTAGCATAACAATTCCTCATTGAACACTGCATGGTGATGAATTGAGGCGATGACATCTATTTGGTGAGTAGGCGTAATGATTCTGATGAAAATACGCTCCGTTTTAATCAAACAAATATTTGTACATATTTTCAGTGTGGAACCTGTCTATGTTTATGGAGGTTATAGCCTGGGCTAATTGGCACTAGCAGTTCGCAAGGTAGCCAAAGCAGAAAATAGACGGGATGCAATTATTCCCAAACTGCAGCTTGTTGTTGGAACACATATTTACCTACTTCAAATCAACCAGTCCATTGTGAATTTGTGATAAAACTGTCTTCATTTGGCAAGGAGTGTAGATTGTGTATCCCTTCAGAGCCATTTATGCCCACTGTTTGTATAGGCATTTCTGTAGGCCAGGAGAATGTGTGCAAATTCAGCAGGTGTGTGTAGAGGGAGTGGTCGGAACGCAAATGAGTGAAAGAGATATGGAGGGGAAAGGGAAATTTAGGGAGAAGAACTGTGTTGGGGGGGGGGGGAATTACTCATACCTAAAACCCCGGGAACGTAGGTTATGAGTCTACCCGAGATTCACTAGTGTGTGTGTACCTGTTGCGCTGGGAAGAGGTGTTCCTTATCAAGTTTGCCAGCTATAGGACCCAGCTCTCTGTCTGCGTAGTCTCTACAGGTTTGTCTCATCATCTGGTGCATCTCTGGTAGCTCAGCTAGAGAGGACAGAGACCTACAGCCACTGACACACAGGCCCAGGGCTGGAAAGGGGGAGAAAGACAGAGAGAGAGAGGCTTTAGTATTGTAAGAGCTGCTCATGTCTAGCATGAATTCACAACATCATAACTCGACTGTTAGACAGTGTTACATGAATACAACTGCCCAGGTCGACGCTGAGTGACAACCAATCATTGTAAATAGACCCAACACACCCGCACCAGGACCGTCACCAGAGTTTCATACCATTCAGGGATCAGTCCCGAAGACCAGGGGCTAAGGGGTTTGCAGGTCAGAGAAAAATGTTTGCCTTTTCTAAAATAATTTATTGTAACGCTAGATCATTTTACATGACTTAAGACAATACAATAATATTTTATATACCACACAAATGACCTAAATGACAAGTTACTGACATTGACATAGAGATCAATAAAATGAATGACCCAAATCATAAATGAAACCAATAGCATTAGGCCAATGAAAAAGGTCCCACAGTTAACAGTGTATGTCAGAGGAAAAACCAAGCCATGAAGTCGAAATTATTGTCCGTAGAGCTCAGAGACAGGATTCAGTCGAGGCACAGATCTGGGGTAGGGTACCAAAACATGTCTACAGGCATTGAAGGTATCCAAGAACACAGTGGCTTCCATCATTCTTAAATGGAAGAAGTTTGGAACCACCAAGACTCTTCCTAGAGCTGTCCACCCAGCCAAACTGATCAATCAGGGGATTAGGGCCTGGGAAGTGGATCAGGGTAAGGGAGTTGGCCAAGAACCCGATGGTTCCTGACAGAGCTCCAGAATTCCTCTGTGGGGATGGGATAAACTTCCAGAAGGACAACCATCTCTGCAGCATTCCGTCAATCAGGACTTTATGGTAGAGTGGCCAGATGGAAGCCACTCCTCAGTAAAAGGCACGACAGCCCACTTGGAGTTTGCCAAAAGGCACCAAAAGGACTCTCAGACCATGAGAAACAAAATGCTCTGTTCTGATGAAACCAAGACTGGACTCTTTGGCCTGAATGCTAAGCGTCATGTCTGGAGGAAACCTGGCACCATCCCTACGGTGAAGCATGGTGATGGCAGCATCATGCTGTGGGGATGTTTTTCAGCCACATGGACTGGGAGAAAAGCAGCCAACAAGTGCTCAGCATGTGGGAACTCCTTTGACACTGTTGGAAAAGCATTCCAGGTGAAGCTGGTTGAGAGAATGTCAAGAGAGTGCAAAGCTGTCATCAAGACAAAGGGTGGCTTTTTGAACAATCTCAAATATATTTTGATTTGTTTAACAATTTTTTGGTTAGATTCCATATGTGTTATTTCATAGTTTCGATGTCTTCACTATTATTCTACAATGTAGAAAATGGTCAAAATAAAGAAAAACCCTTGAATGAGTAGGTGTTCAAAATTTACACTACCGGTCAAAAGTTTTAGATCTTGAATGATGTAGGCTAAGTAGCCTAACTATTGTTTAACAGAATTTTAGCACAGATAGAGTTAAACACAGCAACTTGTATTTAGTTTAAATCAAATAATATTTTAGCATATAGCGCGTGCTGTTGAGTTGTGTTTGAGGGAAAAAAACTTTTTTTTCTACATTTCAGCACAATCATCCTAAATTGTCATAAGACGTGGTGTTTTTGGTATAACAGTAGCCTGACATTATCTATGCTATTATATTAGGTTTGTTATGTACAATATGAATTAATCATGAAGTGATCTTGCGAAAAAGTACCATTCTGAGAAGTGGCGAAGCATCACTCCACTGCACACTGGCAGCACGACACCCTTGATTCTAACGGTTGGATGACTTTGTGAGTGTCACGTAACCATAGCTATATTAACTAAGTGGCGCATTCAGTTGACTACACAAAAAATGTACACCATCGCAAAAGATTCAGGGCTGACCCAAAATCATTCAGGGCCCCAAAAGCAAGGTCCTGGTGACGTCCCTGGCACGCACACACACAGTACCATCCACAATACATAACTGTCTAGCTAAATCTCGCCACACTGACAACCCCCTGCCTGTGGGGTAAAGGTTGGAGACTGGACATGAAGATTATCAACATGCATCATCATCATTAGGTAAAGTTAGTATCAGCAGCATACCACCCTGCATCCCACTGCTGGCTTGCTTCTGAAGCTAAGCAGGGTTGGTCCTGGTTGGGAGACCAGATGCTGCTGGAAGTGGTGTTGGAGGGCCAGTAGGAGGCACTCTTTCCTCTGGTCTAAAAAACTATCCCAATGCCCCAGGGGAGTGATTGGGGACATTGTCCTGTGTAGGGTGCGGTCTATGGGATGTTAAATTGGGTGTCCTGACTCTGTGGTCACTTAAGATCCCATGGCACTTATTGTAAGAGTAGGGTGTTATCCCCAGTGTCCTGGCTAAATTCACAATCTGCCCCTCAAACCATCAGTCACCTAATTATCCCCAGTTTACAATTGGCTCATTCTTCTCCTCTCCCCTGTAACTATTCCCCAGGTCATTGCTGAAAATGAGAATATGTTCAGTCAACTTACCTAGTAAAATAAAATAAAGAGAGGCCCTGGATGAAAGTAGGCTGTGACTTGTAAACTAAAAAGATTATTCAGTAGCAAATGACTAGTCATTTAACTTTGCAAATTCCCTCAAGAAGTAAATAATAGCGATAATAATAGTGATAATAATCGCTTATATCAATTTATATTGGTTGGCAGTTAAAAGGATCCACCCCTTTAAAAACATTTTTAGCCTAAAGTGACATACCCAAATCTAACTGCCTGTAGCTCGGGACCTGAAGTAAGGATATGCATATTCTTGGTACCATTTGAAAGGAAACACTTTGAACTTTGTGGAAATGTGAAAGGAATGTAGGAGAATATAACACTATATATCTGGTAAAAGCTACCATCATCTTTGAAATGCAAGAGAAAGGGCATAATGTATTATTCCAGCCCAGGTACAATTTAGATTTTGGCCACTAGATGGCAGCAGTGTATGTGCAACGTTTTAGACTGATCCAATGAAACATTGTATTTCTGGTCAAAAAGTTGTATCAAGACTGCCCAAATGTGCCTAATTTATTTATTAAATAACTTTTATTTTCAAAATTGTGCACGCTCCTCAAACAATAGCATGGTATTCTTTCACTGTAATAGCTACTGTAAATTGGACAGTTAGATAAATTCTTGTTAAAGCTTTCTGCCAATATCAGATATGTCCTGGGAAATGGTCTTGCTACTTACTAATGCTAATCGCATTAGCCTACATTAGCGCAACTGTCCCATGGACGGGACACCGATCCCGAAGAAGTTCACTATACTGAACAAAAATAAAATGCAACATTCAACAATGTCTAAGAGTTACAGTTCATATAAAAGGAAATCAGTCAATTAAAATAAATTCATTAGGCCCTAACCTATGGATTTTAGATGACTGGGAATACAGATATGCATCTGTTGGTCACAGATACCTTTAAAAAAAAGTTAGGGGTGTCACCACCATCTGTCTTATGCAGCGCGACACATCTCCTTTGCATAGAGTTGAATAGTCTGTTGATTGTGGCCTGTGGAATGTTGTTCCACTCCTCTTCAATGGCTGTGCGAAGTTGCTGGATATTGTCGGGAACTGGAACACACTGTCATAAACGTCGATCCAGAGCATCCCAAACATGCTCAACGGGTATCATATCTGGTGAGTATGCAGGCCATGGAAGAACTGGGACATTTTCAGATTCCAGGAATTGTGTACAGATCCTTTTGACATGGAGCTGCGCATTATCATGCTGAAACATGAGGTGATGGCTGAATGGCACGACAATGGGCCTCAGGATCTCATCACGTTATCTCTGTGCATTAACATTTCTGTCGATAAAATGCTAATGTGTTTGTTGTCCATAGCTAATGCCTGCCCATACCATAAGTCCACCATGGAGCACCTTGTTCACAACATTGACATCATCAAACAAATTGTCCCCAGCACAAGGTGCATCTGTGTAATGATCGTGCTGTTAATTCAGTTTCTTGATATGCCACACCAGTCAGGTTGATGGATTATCTTGGCAAAGGAGAAATGCTCACTAACAAGTATGTAAACACATTTGTACACAACATTTAAGAGAAGTAAGATTTTTGTTCATATGGAAAATGTGTGGGATATTTTATTTCAAGTCATGAAACATGGGACCAACGCTTTACATGTTGAGTTTATATTCTTGTTCAGTGTAGGTGAAAGGTCACCTCTGTCCTCTCGCTTTTAACCTTTATCCCAGTGCGAGCGCTTGTCCGAGAAAACACTTGGGTGGACAACGAACCCGATACATTGAAATGCGAATAGATTAATTACAATCTGTGTATTACAATCTGTGTATTACATAGCTAACCACCCAACAAAAGTCAGTGCAAACAATGGTTACTTAACGTTAACTGGTTGCAGTCCTTACTTAACCCCATTCAAGTTCAAATGCCTCGAAAGCTATTACTAGCTCAACTAAAGCCAGACTAATTTACTGCCATTGCAAATGCAGCATTCTAGTAATGCATAAAAGCTGTGAATCGTTTTTGGGGGTGGTTAGCTAGCTAAGAAGCCAACTGAACGCTCGATATGCAATTAGCTGTCGTTACTTAGCATTGGTCTTTAGCTAGCTAGCTCATTACCAAATACTAGCATAAGCTACTAGCCGAGTAATGTAGCTAGCACCCCGGCACATGACTCTCAGTCTATTCATTGTCGAAGGATCAACAAACAAAATAAGTACAATATCCCTTTGTATTCGAGAGACAAATTAGCATTTTTCAATAGTTTGTGTATTGATTGTATACTGACCTTTTCCAGCTTTGAAGAGTGCTGCCATGTTGTTTATGCTTGACTTGCTGCTTGAAACCAGACAGCTGGAGTTGCTATCAACCCACGTGACATAGTTCGAGTGACGTCTGTACTTTTTGTTATGGTTATGTAGCCTGCATTTCTTAAAAAAATATTTTTTTTTATTGCAGATTAACCAGTATACAACCAGACAATGATAACATTTGCTAGGGGGCACAACAAATGACAGATTATACAAAGACCTTAAAAGATACACACATATTGATTGCTGTCACAGCTTTCGTATTAGAAGAATGTAGAATGGTCTTAATGTACTGCTCGAATTCCTTATAGAAAACACGGAAGAGTGTTTTTTTATTAGTGAATTTACATTTATGAAATTAAATTTTTCCATTAGCACAATTAGATTTATGAGGTAAAATTGTTTTTCTTTATATTTATTATGGTTAAGGAAACCGAGTAGCACCTTCTCCCATAACAAACAAAAGCCATCAAGAATATTAACAATAATAAAACTGTGAATATCTTTCCATCATTTCTTTACATGTAGATAATGCAAAACTGTTTCTGGATGCTCAACACAAAATGTACAGTTTATGCTTATGTATTTTTTGAGTTTCTTCAGGTAATGATTTGCAGGGTACTACTTAAGGATCATTCTGAAAGAGACCTCTGACCTTGTAAACAAGCAGGTATTTGTGGGGTAATAACCAGACCTTTTTCCAACAGATATTATTGACAAATGTATTCCAGTAAGTTGTGACATAAGGAATAGATACAATATCCCTTTGAAATAAAGAACGTATAGATCTGTTGTTCTGAGGGAGCAAGGAGAAACATATTTTCCTATTGGAGAGTCAACTGGATTAAGTTAGGGTAGGTCAAGAAGGTGAGGTAGCCTACATTTCTTATCAGAATGATTTAGATACATGTTTACATCAGTATAGCGGCAGCTTTTTGCTGCACAACTGGATGTTAAAACAACTGGATGCTCTGTTGTAACCTAAAATGAGCTCATTTCATAAGTTTCCTATTTTAATGATGATTTATCAAGTCTACATCTTTTTCTTTGGTCATTTTGTGGGACCATTGGCCAAAACTCAAAGGTGAACATTTTAAATCCCTCATATTTGTCAAATTTTGTGTTTTGTCATAAACTGACCATAACTCCTACGTCATAGCTCTAGATAGGAAACACATTTAAAGGTCCCATTGAATAACCTTATACAAACTTTATCTACATTCATCCTCATGGTTAGGTAATAATAATTTAAACTGTTCAATCTATAGCTTAGAGACAGGGGGACTGTGCTGTCTGTCAGTGGTGAGGGGGGCTGTGTTCAACCTTTAACCCCACGCTAATCAGATGGTCCTTTCTCAGTCTAACAGGACAGATGGAGAGGTGAGGGACAGAAGGAAGAGAGAGAGAGATGGACACAGTGAAGGAGGGAGAGACCGAGAAAGACAAAACATTGGGAGAAAGCAGTCAGACAGACATAAGGGAAGAGAGAGAAATAAACAGTGAATAACAAACAGAGAAAGACAGTGAAGCACAAAATGCTGTGGTAAAAATGTTGCCACAGGCTCTGAATAAAAGTAGTCCAGGCAAAAGGAGTTCAAGTTTTTCAAAACATGTTTATTATTTGGCATCATAAAAAGTCATTTAGGTTGTTCCAGTTGGTACGATGCTGTCATTCTATCCCTTTAGGATGGAGGGATGAGGGTGGGTGAAGGGAAGGAAAGGAGGGATAGGATTGGAGAAATAAAAAGCGCCTGTTGAGCGGGTTGAGTGAGGGAGGGCTGGCTGCAGTTACAGCGTCCGTCCACCAGAGTTCACTCACTTGGTGGCGGAAGTGAGGTTGAAGCAACCACGCTGATGGAACTGCATGTCCCTGACGCGACGCATGGACTGGATCTGGGGCTGGAAGGCACAGAACTCGTTGTAGTGTCTGTAGTCACCACACTCAAACAGGTACTGGTAGCCTCTGTATCCGGGGTACTGGTAACCCACCCACCTGGAGAGAGGAGGAGATAGAGAGGATCAGTTTAGTTACCGTATATTTAGATTTATAGTATTTCTAGGCTGTTTTTAGATTAAAATGAAGTCATATAATGGAGTTCTACAGTCATAAATGTACCTTTGATATTTTATGACACACAAACATGACACAGTCCTCCCCATGACTGACTGAATACTTCCCTTGTTGTAGGCACAAGGCAAGGGACCTGCAGCTCTGCCTTAGGCTCTGGGCCATATGTCACTATACTGCTGCTAATCTATTACTACTCTATTTCTAGCTTCTCCTGCAGATATGAGCTTTATCACTGATATAGCTGATGATTTGTCAGTTTATTTAACCAGGTTCTCAGCAGCAGAGTAGCCCTACTGCTGTGATACATATAAATATAGATGTGGTGTGCGTGTATAAGGATGAGTGCATGTGTGTCTGTGTGTGTGTGTACTCACACTCCGCCAGGCACCCTCACGCTGCCCACCCTGTCAGTGAAGCCGTGCGCCCAGAGGGTGGGCACGTCATCCTCCTGGATCTCCATCTTATTGCCCTTGAAGTCAGAGAGCTCAAACAGACAGATCTTGTGCTCCATGCTGTCCTGATGAGGGAAGGAGGGAGAGAGGGAAGGAAGGGGAGGAAGGAGAGAGAATGTCAGGGTACAGTGTTGGAGGTTAATTCCACTAGCTACTGTATTAGCCCTGGTCACCAGATGTTTTTGCTTTAGCAAACTCCTTTGTCATTGTCATGTTGGGAATGTGTGTGTGAAAATGTGAGAGTGTGTTTGTGTGTGTGTTTGGCATGAGTCTATGTGTGTATGCGAACGTGTGTGTGTGTGTGTTCCTCACCATGCGGATGGGTCTGAGGGACATGAGGCAGTCGCTACGGTAAGAGTTGCTCCAGGTATCCCAGCGAGGGTACTCTCCCTTCTCCAAGATGAACATCTCCCCACGGAAGTTAGTCTGCTCAAAGGCAACAAAGCTGGAGAGGGGGGGCCATCAGGGACAGGGGGGGCACAAGGGGGAGAGAGGGGAGAGAGGGATTAGAAGACGGGATGAAATGAGTGTGAAGAACTGTGAAAGAGTACAGGATCAGTGTTTGATCTCAGATATTAAAGTGTTCCTGTGTTTTGGACTAGAATATAGTGGAGCTTACTGATTGTGTAATCATACCCTATAGGTGTGTGTGTGTGTGTGTGTGTGTGTGATCTTTCCCTGTAGGTGTATGTGTGTGTGTGTGATCTTTCCCTGTATGTGTGTGTGTGTGTGTGTGTGTGATCTTTCCCTGTATGTGTGTGTGTGTGTGTGTGTGTGTGTGATCTTTCCCTGTAGGTGTATGTGTGTGTGTGTGTGTGTGTGTGTGTGTGTGTGTGTGTGTGTGTGTGTGTGTGTGATCTTTCCCTGTAGGTGTATGTGTCCACTTACGGGCCGCACTCAACGATGATACTGCGCACTCTCTCCATGCCGCGGTCACACACGTTCATGCACTCATTCTGGATCTCCATCATTCTGCCCTGGAAGTTCTCCTGGTCGAACAGCATGATCTGCAGGGGTCCGAGTTTAGATGACATCATCAACAGGAGAGGTCAAGGGTGAGACACTGTCCTTATTCCAGAAATATTGTATTCTATATTTGCCATTTTACCATAGAATTAGAATGAATATGGTGCCTTTTACTACTGCAGGTATGTAACTACTGTAGGACTCAGAGCCCTTTACAGTTGGGGCTAGTAACTACAGTAACTCAATCTATCAATCAGTTAGAAAGCTCCATTATCACTCTGACTACCTGGACAGGAGCTTCCTTCCACTAAACCCAAAGCCCCTTGTACTGCTGTGAAGGCCGTAAGATGTCTGGGGTCATCTTAGATGTCTGGGGTCATCCACTGACTGAGTAGCAATGTTTCCAATCACAACAGACCTCCTGTATAATGCTCTATCCATAGTAAATTAACCCTGCTCAAATAAAGGCTAAAGGCAAATGGCTAACTTTAGACTGTTTGCTGCTCCCACACAATTGGTGGACATTACTCTTTTTTTCTGCAGTTACAATTTGAATCCAGCTCCTGTGCCAAGTGGGCTGTGTCTATATACAATGGAGATGTGGTGACTCACTTTGAAGTTTCCCATGCCAGGGTCTCCGGTCTTGGTGGCCTTGCTGGTGGCAGCGGGGGCAGGGGCTCCCTTGTCCTTAGCATCAGTGCCCTGACTGGAGGCGGACTTGGCGGTCTGAGACATGGTGAGGGATCAGGAGATTCTGACAGAGAGCGGGAGGGAGATGGAAAGTACGGAGGGAGAAGGGATAGAGGGAGGGACAATGGAGGGATGGGATGGAGAGATGAGTGTGGAAAGAGAGGGGGCAAGGAGAGGATGGAGGGATTGGAGAGAGGGGACAGGGAGAGGAGAGGTATGTCAGAGGAAAGAGAGGGTGGAGCAACCAGAGACAGTAAAAGAGAGTATTGACGGAAAGAGGGCGAGTGAGGAGGATAGAGATGCAAGTAAAGAGAGGGAAAGAGAATGGAGGGGGAGGTAGAGAGATAGATTGAGAGAAAGAGGGACAAGGAGAAATACATGTAAAAACAGTCAAAACACAATCAGGTAAAGGTGTGGTATCTATGTTCTTACTACAGAATGAATGTGTGTTGATTGTGTGTTACTATTTTATTTTTGTAAATAACTAAGGCAGGACACAGAGGCCACACACTTCCATAGGATGGATCAGAATCACCAATAAGAAAGTAACCATCCAGCCTGGGGTCTGAGTGCCTCATGTAGGCCCTGAGGCCTGGGCCTCTGTTAGGGGCTCTGCCCCGCTCGAGGGTGACACACCCAGGCATTGTAGGCTGTGAGGTGTGGGCCCTTGTGTACTGTTTGCCGCTGTGGACTGTGTGTATGGGTGGGGTGTGTCCTTACCTGTGTGTACAGCTTGTAGTGCCGTGTGGGGTAGGCTGGCTCGTGCTGGCCCCCTCAGTGCAGAGCCCTAGCTTTTATACCCTGGCAAGGGCCGAAAGCCGGGGCTCGCGGGACAATAAAAACACAAGCGTCATCAGAGTTGATCTGGACCAAAGCACCCCAGGTCATCGCATCACCCAGAACCCCCCACCCCTCCCCCGTGCTGCCTGTAAGCACTTTACTGTCAATGGAAAGCCCTGACAATGGCACTTTCCCCTCTGTTAGTGCGCTGGGCCTGTAAACTATAGCAGCATATAGAGAACAGGAATGCATAGACCTGAAGGGCGCAAGGAGTTAATCCTCTAACACAAACACACGCAGCTGCATGCACACACACATGCATGCACTCATGTACAGACACACACACACACACACAGACACACACACACAGTGTTTCTCTCTTATCTTTCTCTTACTCTAACAGGAAAAACTTTACATGATATAGCCATGACTGATTTACTCTGTTCCTTCTTCTACTTCTTCTTCTTCTATGTAGTTCCAAGCACAATGTGTGAAAAGTAGTTTATGAATAAAGTTAAGATCACTATTCATATTTTTTTTATTATAATAATTTATTATAATTATTATCGGAGAAAGGATATGGATATGTAACCAGGTGATAACGTCTCACAGCACTGTCTGTCTGTCTCCCACACATGTTTTACATGGATATAATGCTAATATACAGGCAGTATCACACAGCATTTTAAAACACAGAAAAGGATGCTAAAGGAAGATAGAGGAGAAATAGTAGAGCCTGTATGACACTGACAAAGCCTTAATCCTTGTCTTTTCTCCTCTCTACTACTCTCTTCTTTCTCCTCTTTCCTTACCCCCCATCTCCCCGTCTCTCTCTACCCCCTCACCACAGGTCTTTATGGAAAGTGTTCATGTTCTACACACATTGTCCAATCAAGTACAGGTCCCTCCATTGTATAGGTCAATGTTAATGATCATGAAGTTATGGTTTTAAGAATAAAGATGACTTTTTCAATGTTGTGGGCATCGTGATCCTTGAAAGATTGATTGATTGTTTGTTTGATTGGTTAATGAACTAATTTAGATAGATACAGTTCCTTCAGAAAGTATTCACACCCCTTGATTTTTTTCCACATTTTGTTATAAAGTGGGATTCAAATGAATTTAATTGTCAGTTTTTTGTCAACAATCTACTCAAAATACTCTAATGTCAAAGTGGAAGAAAAATTCTAACATTTATAAAAAATAATATATGAAAAAATAAAACACTAATATATCTTGATTTCAAATAGTTGAAGTCAGAAGTTTACATACACTTTCTTTGCAGTCATTAAAAATTGATTTCAACCAAGTCCACAGATTTCTTGTTATCAAAATATCGTTTTGGCTAGTCGGTTAGGACATCTACTTTGTGCATGACACCGTAATTTTTCCAACAATTGTTTACAGACAGATTATTTCACTTATAATTCACTGTATCACAATTCCAGAAGTTAACGTAAACTAAGTTGACTGTGCCTTTAAACAGCTTGGGAAATTCCAGAAAATTATGTCATGGCAGCATCGTGTTGTGGAGGTGCTTTGCTGCACGAGGGACTGCACTTCACAAAATAGATGGCTTCATGAGGAAGGAAAATAATGTGGATATATTGAAGCAACATCTCAAGACATCAGTCAGGAAGTTAAAGCTTGGTCGCAAATGGGTCTTCCAAATAGACAACGACCCCAAGCATACTTCCAAAGTTGTGGCAAAATGGCGTAAGGACAAAAAAGTCAAGGTATTGGAGTGGCCATCACAAGATGTCTGCCGGCAGGCACAATGGCTTCGGAAAGTCTTTCTTCTTATTGGCAGGGACTAGGGAGTTTTTTAGGAAAAAAATTAACAGAATAGAAAAGCACAGGAAAATCCTAGAGGAAAATCTGGTTACGGTTGCTTTCCAACGGACAAATTCACCTTTCAGCAAGACAATAACCCAAAACACAAGGCCAAATACAGTACCAGTCAAAAGTTTGTACACACCTACTCATTCAAGTGTTTTTCTTTATTGTTGTTATTTTGTACATTGTAGAAAGTAGTGAAGACATCAAAGCTATGAAATAATACAAATGGAATCATGTAGTAACCAAAAAAGTGTTAAACAAATCAAAATAGATTTTATATTTGAGATTCTTCAAAGTAGCCACCATTTGCCTTGATGACAGTTTTGCACACTCTTGGCATTCTCTCAACCAGCTTTAGCTGGAATGCTTTTCCAACTGTCTTGAAGGAGTTCCCACATATGCTGAGCACTTGTTGCCTGCTTTTCCTTCACTCTGCGGTCCAACTCATTCCAAACCATCTCAATTGGGTTGAGGTCGGGTGATTGTGGAGGCAAGGTCATCTGATGCGGCACTCCATCACTCTCCTTCTTGGTCAAATAACCCTTACAAAGCCTGGAGGTGTGTTTGGTCATTGTCCTGTTAAAAAACAAATGATAGTCCCAGTCAGAGCAAACCAGATGGAATGGTGTATCGCTGCAGAATGCTGTGGTAGCCATGCTGGTTAAGTCTGCTTTGAATTCTAAATAAATCACAGACATTGTCACCAGCAAAGCACCCCAACACCATCACACCTCCTCCATGCTTCACGGTGGGAACCACACATACGGAGATCTTCCGTTCACCTACTCTGCGTCTCACAAAGACACAGCGGTTGGAACCATAAATCTCAAATTTGGACTCATCAGACCAAAGGACAGATTTCCACCGGTCTAATGTCCATTGCTTGTGTTTCTTGGCCCAAGCAAGTCTCTTATTATTATTGATGTCCTTTAGTAGTGGTTTCTTTGCAACAATTAGACAATGAAGGCCTGATTCACTCAGTCTCCTCTGAACAGTTGATGATGAGATGTGTCTGTTACTTGAACTCTGTGAAGCATTTATTTGAGCTTCAATTGCTGAGGCTGGTAACTCTAATTAATTTATCCTCTGCCGCAGAGGTAACTCTGGGTCTTCCTTTCCTGTGGCGGTCTTCATGAGAGCCAGTTTCATCACAGCACATGATGGTTTTTGCAACTGCACTTGAAGAAATGTTCAAAGTTCTTGACATTTCTGGATTGACTTACCTTCATGTCTTAAAGTAATGATGGACTGTCATTTCTCTTTGCTTATTTGAGCTGTTCTTGCCATAATATGGACTTGGTCTTTTACCAAATAGGGCTATCTTCTGTATGCCACCCCTACCTTGTCACAACACAAATGATTGGTTCAAACACATTAAGAGGGGAAGAAATTCCACAAATAAACGTTTAACAAGGCACACTTGTTAATTTAAATGCATTCCAGGTGACTACCTCATGAAGCTGGTTGAGAGAATGCCACAAGTGTGCAAAGCTGTCATCAAGGCAAAGGGTGTCTACTTTGAAAAATCGCAAATTTGAAATATATTTTGTCTTTCTTAATTACTACATGAATCCATGTGTTATTTCATAGTTTTGATGTCTTCACTATTATTCTACAATGTACAAATAAAGAAAAACCCTTGAATGAGTAAGTGTGTCCAAACTTTTGACTGGTACTGCATATACTGGCAGTATAAATCGGCATGAAAATCTATGGCAATAATTCAAAATGTCTATCTAGCAATGATCAACAACCAATCCTAAAAATAATAATGTGGAAATATTCTACAATCCAGGTGTGCAAAGCTCTTAGAGACTTACCCAGAAAGACTCACAGCTGTAATCACTGCCAAAGGACACTGGAACACATGTTGTTTTGGCATGAGAAAACTATGCTATAATGTGTATAATTTGTTCATAAAGTGTGTGACTGGTTATTTTATCCACATACAGTACATTTAGCATTAGCCACATTTTTGTAGCATAGTCATAGCAGTGGTGTAAAGTACTTAAGTAAAAAGTACTTTAAAGTACTACTTAAGTTGTTTTATGGGGTATCTGTACTTTACTTTTTATATTTTTGACAACTTTTACTTTTACTTCACTACATTCCTAAAGAAAATAATATACTTTTAACTCCATGCATTTTTTCTGACACCCCGAAAAGTACTTATTACATTTTAAATACAGGAAATTATCAGATTCCCGCACTTATCAAGAGAACATCTCTGGTCATCCCTACTACCTCTGATCTGGCAGATTCACTAAACACACATGCTTCATTTGTAAATGATGTCTGAGCGTTGGAGTGTGTCCTTAGCTATCCGTAAAAAAAAAAGAGCTTAATGTAGGCAATCTTAAATGATTCATACTTTTACTTTTGCTACCTAAGTAATTACACGTTTTCTTTACATACCTAAGCAATTACATGTAGTATATTTAAAACCAAATGCTTTTAGACCTTTACACAAGTAGTATTTTACTCGGTGACCTTTACTTTTACTTGTCATTTGCTATTAAGGTATCTTTACTTTTACTCAAGTATGACAACTGGGTACTTTTTCCACCACTGGTCATACTGTAGCTGCATACTGTAGCTCATACTGTAGCTACATACTGTAGCTCATACTGTAGCTCATACTGTAGCCAGATAGCTTTAGAATTAGCTCATAGCAGTACAGTACAGTACAGTACCAGAAAAGTGCCTGTCTGTGTTAACAGTAGAGAGACTGGCTAGTCAAGCAGTAGTCAACAGAGAGAAGAGCAGAGACAGGACTGTCACTAGCCTACCTCTCTCTAACTGGAGCCTGTGGATGGTTGGTACAGTGCATTCGGAAAATATTCAAACCCTTGATCTTTTCCACATATTGTTATGTTACAGCCTTATTGTAAAATGGATTAACCTCATCAATCTACACACAATACCCCAAAATGATAAAGTGTTTTTTAGAAATGTTGGCAAATTTATTAAAAATACAAAACAGAAATACCTTATTTACAAAGGCATTCAGACCCCTTGCTATGAGACTCGAACTTGAGCTCAGGGGCATCCTGTTTCCATTGATCATCCTTGAGATGTTTCTACAACTTGATTGGAGTCAACCTGTGATAAATTTAATTTATTGGACATCATTTGGAAAGGCACACACCTGTCTATATAAGGTCCCTAAGTTGACAGTGAATGTCAGAGCAAAAACCAAGCCATGAGGTCGAAGGAATTGTCCGTAGAGCTCTGAGACAGGATTGTGTAGAGGCACAGGTCCGGGGAAGGATACCAAAAAATTGCTGCAGCATTGAAGGTCCCCCAAGAACACAGTGGCTTCCATCATTCTTAAATGGAAGAAATTTGGAACAACCAAGACTCTTCCTTGAGCTGGCTGCCTGGCCAAACGGCGCAATCAGCGGAGAAGGGCCTTGGACAGTGAGATGACCAAGAGCTAGATGGTCACTCTGACAGAGCTCCAGAGTTCCTCTGTGGAGATGGGAGAACCTTCCAGAAGGACAACCATCTCTGCAGCACTCTACCAATCAAGCCTTTATGGTAGAGTGGCCGGAGGGAATCCACTCCTCAGTAAAAGGCATATGACAGCCCACTTGGAGTTTGCAAAAAGGCCCCTAAAGGACTCTCAGGCCATGAGAAACAAGATTCTCTGGTCTGATGAAACCAAGATTGAACTCTTTGGCCTGAATGCCAAGTTTCATGTCTGGAGGAAACCTGGTACCATCCCTACTGTGAAGCATGGTGGTGTTAGCATCATGCTGGGGGGATGTTTATCAGCAGCAGAGACTGGGAGACTAGTCAGGATCGAGGGCAAAGATGAAAGGAGCAAAGTACAGAGAGATCCTTGATGAAAACCTGCTCCAGAGTGCTCAAGACATCAAACTGGGGTGAAGCTTCACCTTCCAACAGGACAACAACCTTAAGCACACAGTCAAGACAGCGCAGGAGCGGCATCGGGACAAGTCTCTGAATGTCCTTGAGTAGCCCAGCCAGAACCTGGACTTGAACCCGATCGAATCTCTGGAGAGACCTGAAAATAGCTGTGCAGCAACGCTCCCCATCCAACCTGACAGAGCTTGAGATGATCTGCAGAGAAGAATGTGAGAAACTCCCCAAATACAGGTGTGCCAAGCTTGTAGCGTCATCCCCAAGAAGACTCAAGGCTGTAATCACTGCCAAAGGTGCTTCAACAAAGTACTGAGTAAAGTGTCTGAATACTTATGTATATGTGATGTTTCAGTTTTTTATAGATTTGCCAACATTTCCAAAAACCTGTTTTTACTTTTTCATTATGGGGTATTGTGTGTAGATTGATGATAGAAAAAAAACACTTTCATTCATTTTAAAATTAAGGCTGTAACATAACAAAATGTGGAAAAAGTCAACAGGTCTGAATCCTTTTTGACTGTGCGTAGGGTTAAAGTGACTAGACAACAGGATAGATAATAGGCAGCAGCAGGTAGCCATGTTATTAGCTATTCAGCATTCTTGTTTGGCAGTTTTATGGCTTGGGGGTAGAAGCTGTTTAGGGTCCTGTTGGTTCCAGACTTGGTGCACTGATACCGCCTGTTAAGGGTCCTGTTGGTTCCAGACTTGGTGCACTGATACCGCTTGCAGTGAGGTAGCAGAGAGAACAGTTTATACTTGGGTGGCTGGAGTCCTTGACAATCTCAGTCCTCTGTCACGTTTCTTGGCTTGGCTTTATCCCTCAATCTCTATGTTTCTTTCTCTCTCTCTCTCTCTCTCTCCCGCTCTCTATTTCTCTCTCTCCCCTCCCGCTCTCTATTTCTCTCTCTCCCCTCCCGCTTTCCCTACTCTCTCATCCCCTTATCTTTCCCTACTCTCTCATCCCCTTATCTTTCTCTCTCAGTCTCTCTTTTTCCTTCTATTGCTTTCTTTCCTTATCTCTCTTTCCTTCTCTCATTCCCCTCTCTCCCCCATTTTTACACTCTCCCTCTCTCCCTCTTTCTCTGCCAAAATATATCTCTACATTCCAGCAGCAAATGGAGCCTCCTGCTACTGTGTGTTATAAAACATGGAAGCATGTCCTGATCATACTGACTGATTAACTATGACAGGAATAACTAAGAGACCATCAACACTACATGCTGTGGCTCAATGTGGGCTAACAGAATAAAAAAGAAAAACAACAACTTTGTCAACAATCTAAAAGTCTTCCAGGCACAAGTTTAACTGTGTACTTTTATTTTGAAGACGCTCGGTTTGAGTCCTGTCAACCTTCTACAATGACATTAAACTGATGATGTCATAACAATGAAGTCTTATCACACTTTACACACATATCAATTTACACACAATATCCCATAATGACAAAGCAAAAATAGGTTTTTAGACATTTTTGCAAATGTATTCTAAATTTTAAAAAACTGAAATATAACATTTACATAAGTATTCAGACACTCTACTCAGTACTTTGTTGAAGTACCTTTGGCAGCGATTACAGCCTTGAGTCTTCTTTGGTATGACGCTACATGCTTGGTACACCTGTATTTGGGGAGTTTCTCCCATTCTTCTCAGCAAATCCTCTCAAGCGCTGTCAGGTTGGATGGAGAGCGTCTCTCCAGAGATGTTCGATCGGGTTCAAGTCCGGGCTCTGGCTGGGCCACTCAAGGACATTCAGAGACTATTCCCAAAGCCAATCCTGTGTTGTCTTGGCTGTGTGCTTAGGGTTGTTGTCCTGTTGGAGGGTGAACCTTCGCCCCAGTCTGACGTCCTGAACGCTCTGGAGCAAGTTTTCATCAAGGATCTCTCTGTACTTTGTTCCGTTCATAATTCAATTCTGACTAGTCTTCCTGCCGCTGAAAAACATCCCCACGGCATGATTCTGCCACCACCATGTTTCACCGTAGGGATGGTGTCAGGATTCCTCCAGATGTGATGCTTGGCATTCAGGCCAAAAAGTTACATCTTAGTTTGTTCAGACCAGAGAATCTAATTTCTCATGTTCTGAGAATCCTTTAAGGTGCCTTTTGGCAAACTCCAAGCAGGCTGTCATGAGCCATTTACTGAGGAGTCAATGGGTCTTTATACTTACTTTCCGAATGCACTGTATACAGATACAGTATTTTGTTATTTGGGGGTTAATAGGAGACAGTGACTGTAGCAGAGCAGGTGAGGTGAACCAGAGTGTGACAGACAGGTGAGCAGACAGAGAAACAGACAGGTCTCTCCCTATAGGTGAGTAAAGGACATGACAAGCTTGTCAACAGAGAGGGGAGGTAGGGAGGGTCATCCATTAGGCGTTGGGGACACAGCTAGCTAGTTTACTTACTCATAAGAAAACGTGAGGTGTGAATGATAGAAATCGAGAAGGTTGATAGGGAGAGATGGTTAGGAAGAGAGAGGGAGAGAGAGGACGTGAGAAGAGAGAGAAATCAACAGTGTAGGCTACTGTACATGGCTTTGAGGGCATCCCCCTCCCCTCCTCCTCACCCCTTGACATGCTCTCTAAGTGCCCTTCTCTCCTCCCCATATCTGGTCCCTGCCCTGGGTGATACTGTGGTGTCTGCACTTCTGGCCCTCTATAGATTACCCCTGCTTTTGTCGGTTGGACAAAGAGAGGCCCCTCCCCGCTGCTGACCCGGAGCTTTCAGCGTGGCCCCTTGCCAGGGGAGGCTTTAAAAGGGTGGGGGCGCGTGAGTCCTCTCACTCTCATTCCAGGACAGCCAAGGGCATCAAAGCAAGGTGAGTCCCTCTGTCCCACCCAGCACCAGCCTGATCATCCACCCAGCAAGCCAGGCAGGCAAGCAGGCATGTTGAGCGGGGCAGAGTACCCAGGGTAGGGTAGCAGGCCCCATACTGACTTGGTCTGTCCCCCACCACTTCGCACTGCAGCCTAGCAGGCCCAAAGGCCTAACTCTGGGTGGCGGAAACAGAGACCAGGCGCTGACATAGGATGGACAGAGAAAGAGAGATGGAGAGAGGAGAAAAAAAGGAGGGAAAAGGGGGTAAATAGACACGAGACGAGAAAAATGGTTAGATCGACACAGGAAAAAAAGGGGAAAAAATAGACAGAGTAGTATCCTGGATATGCACCATGGCCAGCTGGACTTTCCTCATTCTAATCGGGGCTGTGTAAATAGCTGCTGATGATTTCAATCCAGCCTCACACAATGGTCCTGCTGTCCAGGCCAGTTGCTCCACAGCTCATGCTTTTCGGCTCGCTGGGATACTAACCTCACAGGCGTTTCAGCACCGAACAACACATAGTTAAATCAAGCCTTTTAGCCCTGCATACAAAGCTAAACCAGCCTTTTCACATTCTAGAGCATTGGAGCTGTACAGGCCTTTTCAGTACAAAAGCATAGCGTAGCTGTGGTCGTAGAGTATGAATAGTTTACACACATGGATGGAGTCCTGCTGTGCTAACCTGCCATTGGAAACTATTCTGGGGTTTGAAGCACAAAGCTTCTCCATTTTCTCCCTCCACCAGCTATTTTATTTGTTTTTGTGTTTTAATTTTCACCCATATATTTTTTTGATGCTCAGTAGTTTTTGATATGGGCAAACTTTGTTTCTAAACATTGTTGTGTGTCTGGGGCACTGTGTATGTGTGTGTTAATAATGTGAGTGTGTGTGTGTGTGTGTGTGTGTGTGTGTGTGTGTGTGTGTGTGTGTGTGTGTGTGTGTGTGTGTGTGTGTGTGTGTGTGTGTGTGTGTGTGTGTGTGTGTGTGTGTGTGTGTGTGTGTGTGTGTGTGTGTGTGTGTGTGTGTAATATGAGTATGAATGTGTGGGAAAGAAATTCTCATCACGAGTTCATCACATTCTGCACTTTGTAGGACTACAATTGTTTATAACAGTCCTACTATCTGTCCTCTCTCATTCCAGACAAGATGACTCACCATTGTACCAAGTTCTCCGGCCACTGGAAGGTATGTGAGACTGATTAACTGAGTGTATGGATGACAGCACAGCTCAATGCATTATGTAAAGGTCTGTTCTGGCCCTGTTTCAAAACTTCTACAATTCATCCTTTCTTGCAGTAGTCAATGATCTGAAAGCAATGTAGTGTACTTCCATCTATCCAGCTACGTCAGAACAGTGATTACCCCAAGGAGGGAAGAGGGGAAGGAAGGATGGATTTGTTAAGTATTTGAGCATAGCCTGCCTGTGTGTTCAGGAAAGCTCTTTAACAGAGGGCTGTGTGAGAAACAGGCTGAGCTCAGTACACACCGTTTATCACAGGAGACAATTCTGTCATAACAGCAGGCTCGGGTCTAGACACACTATTTCTGTTCCAGCTGAACAGATTACACCCTGCCCAAATTTAGACGAAACAGACCACATTGCATTACCATAGTCTCATATGATTGGTCCATTTATCCAGGTTCATGTAACTGTTATTAGAACCAAATTGACCAATATCCCAGCTTTAAAGAGGTAGTTGTAGAGATACTTGTGTCTGCACCCAAACCTCAGCTTTAACCTGTCCAGGTAAATAGATAGATAGAGTACGTAAGTCATGTCTCTCTCTCTCTGCCCCTCTCAGATCATTGTCTTCGACGAGGAGTGCTTCCAGGGCCGTCGGCATGAGTTCACCTCCGAGTGCTGCAATGTGATGGAGTTTGGTTTTGAGACCGTGCGCTCCCTCAGGATTGAGAGTGGAGCGTGAGTAAAAAACACACACAAATCCACATACACACGCAGACACACTCACCTAGCACTGTATGGTTTCAGACTTTAGAACTATTGCTCAGAGAAGCCGGGGGAAAATGATGATATCGACGCAATCTCTGACTTCTTCCCTTTCTCCCTCCCATCTTCTCTCCATCTCCCTCTCTCCCTCCCTGACCTTTCTCTCCCTCTCTCCTATAGTTGGATTGGCTATGAGCATGCTTCCTACCAGGGCCAGCAGTTTGTGCTGGAGAGAGGAGAGTACCCCCAGTGCGATGCCTTCAGTGGTAGCAATGCCTACCACATAGAGAGGATGACCTCCTTCAGGCCCATTGCCTGCGCTGTGAGTAACACAACCACCACTCTCTCTATCCATATCTCTTTTTACCACTACCTATTCTACACTCTTCCTCTTGACTGACTAACTGACATCCCCCCTGTCCTCTCCCCTCCAGAACCACAGGGAGTGCCGTATGACCATCTATGAGCGCGAGAACTTCCTGGGTCGTAAGGGCGAGCTGAGTGACGACTACCCCTCCCTTCAGGCCATGGGCTGGTGCAACAACGAGGTCGGCTCCCTCAGGATCCAGTCTGGAGCGTGAGTAGCCAGCCGTAGTCCCCTCTCACCCAGTCCCCTAACACATCTCCCTCTCACCCTGTCTCTCACCCTCTCTCCTTCTCTCAAATCAAATCACATGTTATTTGTCACATGCTTTGTAGACAACAGGTGTAGACTAACAGTGAAATGCTTACTTTACGGCCCTTCCCAACAATGCAGAGAGAAAGAAAATAGAGAAATAATAGAAAAGTAAAACACGTAATACTACACTCACTCTCAAGCGCTCACTCCAATCTGCCTCTCTCTCTTACATTCTCTATGAATCTCTCTCATCCTCGCTACAATTTCATTTTTTACTACTTCCCTAGCCTCATGGTATCCCTTTCCGCCAACTGACTCTGAAATCTCTCTGTCTCTCTACCTAACAGTTTCGTGTGCTACCAGTACCCCGGATACCGCGGCTACCAGTACATCATGGAGTGTGACCGTCACTGTGGCGAGTACAAGCACTTCAGGGAGTTCGGCTCCCACTCCCAGACCCCTCAGATCCAGTCCATCCGCCGCATTCAGCAGTAATTTCACCCGTTACCCCAAGCTTATCCCCAATGCTGAATAAACTGTCTTTCTAAAACCTCACTGACCTACTGTCCATGATTCTGCCTCTCTGATTGTATGTCAACTGTAGATTAAATGGTACTATGAGATAAATATAGCTAGAGAGAAACAAACAAACAATTCAATAAATAAACAAACAAACAATTAAACAGAGGGATATTTAGACATGTTTGAGTACTTCTGACAATAATACCTTCACTGGCCGGCAGGGGGCGCTACGTCTCCAGTGATGCCTCTATAAAAGTTAAATATCATAATAAAATGCGGATTGGTTAAATCAAATATAACGGTGCGATGACGCACATTGCTGGATAGAATCACACACATATCATATTGACGACACCTGGCCCTGATGGCCTGTCAGTTGAATTCTATAGACAGTTTTGAGAGTTACTAGAATAACCTATTTTTTATGTTTCAAGATTGCATTGAAAATGAGGAAATGGTCTCCACTTGAAACAGGGCCATATTTCACTGATTCCGAAGCCAGATAAAGACCCTTCTCTCAACGTTGATTACAAATTGATTGCTCTGGTTTATGCCAAAAGATTAAAGAAAGGAATAGATACCATTATAAATGAGACTCAAACTGGATTTTTGAAGGGCCGTCACATAAACTCTAACATTAGTTTATTCTTTGACCTTCTAGATTATTCAGATGCAATTGACTCAGATGCGGTTGCCTAATTTTTGGACATCTGTAAAGCCTTTGACACAATTGAACATTAATTTCTTTTTAGGTCACTTAAACTCTTTGGCTTCTGTGAAAATGTTATCAAATCATGTGCATGTTTTACAAAGATATAAATAGTTCTGTGTTACAAAACCTTAATAGATCCAAAAGATTCAGTACCAACAGAAGTGTATGACAGAGATGCCCAATTTTGCCATTTTGATTTATTTTGGTTGTGGAACTTCTATATCTAGATATTCTGAATAATGCAAATTTGTATGGCTTAACCATATTTAACAAAGAAATCAACATTTCCCAACTGGCTGATGATATTACTCTTTTTTTAAGAGACAAAGACCAGGTCGCACATGCCCTTAATGCTATAACTGCATTTTCTATTGCATCAGGATTAATGCTGAATGTTTCTAAATGTGAAATATTATGTTTATTTGACTCTGATGATAAAGAAATAGAAAATATTCCTGTAAAGGTCTGTGTTTAATATTTAGGAATAGATCTGTCAAAAAAAAACACTTAGTCAGACAAGATGTGAATTTCTCTCCTAAAATTAAGAAAACAAAAAATAGATTTAATAATTGGCTATAAAGGGATTTTTCTATACTTGGGAGAGTACTTCTGTCCAAGGCAGAGGGACTGTCTCATTTTGTGTACCCCTCATTACCTGTATTTGTAAATCCCTCTACTTGAAAAGAGACCCACAAGACCTTTCTTGACTTAATCTGGAAAAATAAGTCTCACAAACTAAAGAAATCTGTCCTCTCTAATAAAAGAGCTGAAGGCGGTCTAGAAGTGTTTCGATTTTGTTGACATAAATAACACTTTCAAGACCAAATGGTTGAAAAGATGCTTGATCAATACTGATACAATATGATATTTCATTCCAAATAATGTGTTTAATAATTTGGGAGGTCTTCAATTTTTACTGAAATGTAATTATATTCCTGAAAGATTACCCGCTAAATTGGCTAGGTTTCACCAACAAGATTTAATGGCCAGTAAAATATGTTTCCTGCAGAATTTTTCCCCACATAAAGCAATTTTTTTGAATAATTCAGACAAACCTGTAAGGAACAAGTCATTGTTCTACCTCAGCTGGCATGAGAGGAATATTGACTTTGTTCTTGATGTTTTTGACAACAGGGGTAATATTCTTACATATGAACAATTTATAACACTGAATGAGTTTCAAATACCTTTCAGAGAGTTTATTTCTGTGGTTAAAGCCGTTCCCAGTGGTTTAACTACACTAATGAAAACTCATCTTAGCTTTGGTAATGATCAAAAAGCTTATCCAGAACTCAGTTTGGAAGGCGTGGGCTTACTTGAGAAATCTTGTTGTATATATACATAAGACAAATTCTACATTCACAGAACCAACTTACGCCTAGAGGCACATTTTTCTGGAACATGCTTATTCCTGATATTGTCTGGAAAAAAGCTTGGTTAAGGTAAGGCCTTACTGTAGCGGGGTGCGTAATTGGCGGCAGAGAAGTCAGGCGCAGGAGAGCAGAACTTGGTAATAACCGGAGATTTATTAAGCAAAACCAACGGCATCCAGAACAACAAGAATAAATGGTCACAAAATAACCCGTCAAGCGCTCCCGGGGAACGTGCACAAGCTCTACAATAAACAATCCCACACAAGACATGGGGGGAACAGAGGGTTAAACACACAACAAGTAAATGAGGGAATTGAAACCAGGTATGCAAGGAACAATGGGAAAAAAAGGGAAAATGAAAGGAAAAAAGGGGGAAAAAATGAAATGGCTAGAAGACCGGCGACGCCGAGTGCTGAGCGCCGCCCGAACAAGGAGAGGACCTGACTTCGGCGGAAGTCGTGACAGGGGTTAATACGGTAATCGGGGGAAGCTGTAACCTATAACAAACCTCGTTCACTCTCCTCAGGACTTTAAATGGCCCCACAAACCACGGGCCCAGCTTCCGGCAGGGCAGGCGGAGGGGCGGGTTTAGAGAGCCAGACCCGGTCCCCCGGAGCAAACACCGGGGCCTCACTGCGGTGACGGTCTGCGCTGGCTTTATGGCGCAGTACGGCCCGCTGGAGGTGAACATGGGCGGCGTCCCATGTCTCCTCCGCGCACCTGAACCAGTCGTCCACTGCAGGAATCTCGGTCTGACTCTGATGCCAAGGTGCAAGAACCGGTTGGTACCCCAGTATGCACTGGAAGGGGGAGAGGTTCGAGGAGGAGTGGAGGAGCGAGTTCTGAGCCCATCTCGGCCCAGGGCACGAACGCTGCCCACTCCCCCGGCCGATCCTGGCAGGATATAACCCCCACACCACTAGAGGGATATCTTCAAACAACAACTTACCATCCTGATACAAGCCCGAGTATAGCCCACAAAGATCTCCGCCACGGCACAACCCAAGAGGGGCCCCAACCCAGACAGGAAGATCACGTCAGTGACTCAACCCACTCAAGGGACGCACTCCTCCTAGGGACGGCATGGAAGAGCACCAGTAAGCCAGTGACTCAGCCCCTGTAATAGAGTTAGAGGCAGAGAATCCCAGTGGAGAGAGTGGAACCGGCCAGACAGAGACAGCAAGGGCGGTTCGTTGCTCCAGAGACTTGCCGTTCACCTTCACACTCCTGGGCCAGACTACACTCAATCATATGACCCACTAAAGAGATTCTTCATTAAAGACTTAAAGTTTGAGACCGAGTCTGCATCTCTCACATGGGTAGACAGACCATTTCATAAAAATTGAGCTCTATAGGATAAAGCCCTGCCTCCAGCTGTTTGCTTATATATTCTAGGGACAATTAGGAGGCCTGCGTCTTGTAACCGTAGTGTACAAGTAGGTATGTACGGCAGGACCAAATCGGAAAGATAGGTAGGAGCAAGCCCATGTAATGCTTTGTAGGTTAGCATTAAAACCTTGAAAACAGCCCTTGCCTGAACAGGAAGCCAGTGTAGGGAGGCTAGCACTGGAGTAATATGATCACATTTTTTGGTTCTAGTCAGGATTCTAGCAGCTGTATTTAGCACCAACTAAAGTTTATTTAATGCTTTATCCGGTTAGCCGGAAAGTAGAGCATTGCAGTAGTCTAACCTAGAAGTAACAAAAGCATGGATTCATTTTTCTGCATCATTTTTGGACAGAAAGTTTCAGATTTTTGCAATGTTACGTAGATGGAAAAAAGCTGTCCTTGAAACAGTCTTGATATGTTCGTCAAAAGAGAGATCAGGGTCCAGAGTAACGCAGAGGTCCTTCACAGTTTTATTTGAGACCACTGTACAACCATCAAGATTAATTGTCAGATTCAACAGAAGATCTCTTTGTTTCTTGGGACCTAGAACAAGCATCTCTGTTTTGTCCGAGTTTAACGGTAGAAAGTTTGCAGCCATCCACTTCCTTACGTCTGAAACACAGGCTTCTAGCAAGGGCACTTTTAGGGCTTCACCATGTTTCATTGAAATGTACAGCTGTGTGTCATCCTCATAGCAGTGAAAGTTAACGTTATGTTTTTGAATGACATCCCTAAGAGGTAAAATATATAGTGAAAACAATAGTGAACCTAAAACGGAACCTTGAGGAACACCAATATTTACAGTTGATTTGTCAGAAGACAAACTGATATCTTTCTGACAGATTAGATCTAAACCAGGCTAGAACTTGTCCGTGTAGACCAATTTGGGTTTCCAATCTCTCCAAAAGAATGTGGTGATCGATGGTATCAAAAGCAGCACTAAGGTCTAGGAGCACGAGGACAGATGCCATTAAAAGACGCCATTAAAAGGTAATTTACCACCTTCACAAGTGCAGTCTCAGTGCTATGATGGGGTCTAAAACCAGACTGAAGCATTTTGTATACATTCAGGAAGGCAGTGAGTTGCTGCGCAACAGCCTTTTCTAATTTTTTTAAGAGGAATGGAAGATTCGATACAGGCCAATAGTTTTTTTATATTTTCTGGGTCAAGGTTTGGCTTTTTCAAGAGAGGCTTTATTACTTCCACTTTTAGTGAGTTTGGTCCACATCCGGTGGATAGAGAGCCGTTTATTATGTTCAACATAGGAGGGCCAAGCACAGGAAGCAGCTCTTTCAGTAGTTTAGTTGGAATAGGGTCCAGTATGCAGCTTGAAGGTTAAGACCACAATTATTTTCATCATTGTGTCAAGAGATATAGTACTAAAACATTTGAGTGTCTCCTTTGATCCTAGGTCCTGGCAGAGTTGTGCAGACTCAGGACAATGGAGCTTTGGAGGAATATGCAGATTTAAAGAGGAGTGCGTAATTAGCTTTCTAATGATCATGATATTTTCCTCAAAGAAGTTCATGAATTTATTACTGCTGAAGTGAAAGCCACCCTCTCTTGGGGAATGCCGCTTTTTAGTTAGCTTTGCGACAGTATCAAAAATAAATTTCAGATTGTTCTTATTTTCCTCAATTAAGTTGGAAAAATAGGATGATCGAGCAGCAGTGAGGGTTCTTCGATATTGCGCGGTACTGTCTTTCCAAGCTAGTCGGAAGACTTTGAGTTTGGTGTGGCGCCATTTCCGTTACAATTCTCTGGAAGCTTGCTTCAGAGCTCGATATTTTCTGTATACCAGGGAGCTAGTTTCTTATGACAAATGCTTTTTTGTTTTTAGTGGTACAACCGCATCTATGGTATTGCACAAGGTTAAACTGAGTTCCTCAGTTACAGTGGGGCAAAAAAGTATTTAGTCAGCCACCAATTGTGCAAGTTCTCCCACTTAAAAAGATGAGAGAGGCCTGTAATTTTCATCATAGGTACACTTCAACTATGACAGACAAAATTTGAGAAAACAAATCCAGAAAATCACATTGTAGGATTTTTTATGAATTTATTTGCAAATTATGGTGGAAATTAAGGTAAGGTAATGAGAGCAACTACCTGACCAAAACCCTGGATAAACATTTTGTAGTAATGGGCAAACCCTAGGAACCACTGCACCTCCTTTATCGTGGTGGGAGTCGGCCAATTACGCACAGCTGAAATGTGGTCACTCTCCATCTCCACCCCTGATGTGCAAATGCGGTACCCTAGGAAGGAGACGGACTGTTGGAAAAACAGACATTTCTTAGCCTTTGACGTACAGGTCATGCTCCAACAGTCGACCAAGCACCCTGCGCACCAGGGACACATGCTCAGCGCGTGCAGCAGAGTATATCAGAATGTCATCAATATACTCCACTACACCCTGCTCATGCAGGTCCCTGAAAATCTCATCTACAAAGGCTTGGAAGACTGATGGAGCATTCATTAACCAGTACGGCATGACGAAGTACTCATAATGCCCTGAGGTCGTGCTGAACGCTGTCTTCCACTCGTCTCCCTCCCGGATACGCACCAGGTTGTAAGCGCTCCTGAGATCTAATTTGGTTTCGATAGTCAATACACCTCCCTCAATGCGCAGACCTCCCTCCTTCTTCTTCACAAAAAATAAACTCGAGGAGGCGGGTGAAGTGGAGGACTGAATGTACCCCTGACGCAGGGATTCGGAGACATATGTTTCCATAGCCGCCGTCTCCGCCTGTGACAGGGGATACACGTGACTCCTGGGAAGTGCAGAGTTTACCAGGAGGTTTATCACACAATCACCCCGTCAATGGGGTGGTAATTGAGTCGCCTTCATTTTGGAGAAGGCGAGCGCCAAATCGGCATGTTCAGGGGGAATGTGCACAGGGTGGAGACCTGGTCTGGACTTTCCACCGTAGTAGCACCAATGGAAACCCCTAAACACCTCTCCGAGCACTCTCGCGACCGTGAGAGCCCTCCGTTGCCAAGATACAGTGGGGTCATGACAAGCTAACCAGGGTAGGCCTAGCACCACGGGAAACGCAGGAGAGTCAATGAGGAAGAGACTGATTCTCTCCTTGTGACCCCCCTGCTTCACCATACCCAGAGGAGCGGTAGCTTCCCTAATCAACCCTGATCCTAATGGTTGCCTGTCTATGGCGTAAACGGGGAAGGGCACAGCCATGGGAACAATGGGGACACCTAAACTAAGGGCGAACGATCTGTCTATAAAATTCCCAGCTGCACCTGAATCGACGAGCGCCTTATGCTGGGAATGCGGGGAAAACTCAGGAAAAGTAACATACAAAAACATGTGTGCAACAGAGGGCTCTGGGTGAGAATGGTGCCGGCTCACCTGGGGTGACACCAGAGTACCCTGCCTGCAGCCTCGATCCCCAGAGGAACCAACCCGGCACCGACCGGCAGTGTGATGTCTGCGGCCACAGATGGTGCACGAGACGGAACCTCCGTCAGTCTCCCTACACACAGTACCTCCCAGCTCCATGGGCATCGGAGCGGCGGTGCTGGGGGATGGAACCGACAGAACCCGATCTGGACATCCGCGGCTAGCCAACAGGTTATCCAGCCAAATGGACAGGTCCAGCAGACGAGGGTGGTGCCCCTGCAGGCCAACTCCTGACGGACGTCCTCGCGCAAACTGCAGCGATAGTGGTCAATCAGGGCCCTATTGTTCCATCTCGCGCCGGCGGCCAGGGTCTGAAAATCCACGGCGAACTCCTGGGCGCTCCTCGTCCCCTGCCTGAGATGGAAGAGATGTTCACCCGCCGCTCTACCCTCGGGTGGGTGGTCGAAGACTGCCCGGAAGCGGCAGATGAAATCCTCGATATGGTCCAGCCATATCTCCTTCTCCCCACATTGCGTTGGCCCACTCCAAGGCTTTCCCAGAGAGGCACGAGACCAGGGCGGACACCTTCTCACAGCCTGAAGGAGCCGGGTGGACGGTTGCCAGGTAGAAACCCTGGCAGCGTGCAGGCGTCCCGTCGTACTCCCGGGGACGGGCGAGATGAATCCCACTGGGACCTGATGAAGGGGTAGCGAGTTGTGGAGACCCCGGTTGTGCTGGTGGAAGCGCTGGAGGAACTCCCTGTCTCTCCCAGCGGTCCATGGTTTGGACAACGCGGTCCATGGCGGCGCCGAGATGGTGAAGCATCGCCACGTGCTCCCGAACGCGCTCCTCCACCCCTATTCCAGGGGCACCTGCTCCTGCTGACTCCATATGTTGCGGTGTGGGATTCTGTAGCGGGGTGCGGAGAGGACCCGACTTCGGCGGAAGTCGTGACACTTACAAATATTGTATACCAAACAAATTTAAGGAAGTGCACTTTAAAATTCTACTTAAGATATATGTTGTCCAAATTTATGGCTATTGATGATATCTGTGTTTTTTGTGAAAAAGGTGAGAATCTGACTCACTTTGAATGTAAATTTGTGTCAGAATTTTGGGAAAACGTTGCAAAATACTTATTTGCCATTAAGAACACTACCCATGTTTTTGACATGAAGGATATAATATGTTACTATTGCAATGATAACAAGACCATTGAAATTATCGTAATTTGAAAAAATGATTGTTGTTAAATTGTCACGTTTGTTGTAACAAGGAGACCAAGGCGCAGCGTGATGAGAATACATTCCTCTTTATTAAAGGAAGAACACAAAGGACACTTAAACAAACTAAACAAAAGTGCTGCTATATCACACGAGTGCTGAAACAGGCAACTACACATAGACACTAACCCACAGATAAACCTAGGAATATGGCTACCTAAATATGGTTCCCAATCAGAGACAACGATAAATAGCTGCCTCTGATTGAGAGCCATTCTAGGCAACCATAGACATATAAACCTCTAGACTAAGGTACCATTGACATACAAAAACCCCTAGACAATCCAAAAAAACAAACACACCACCCTTGTCACACCCTGACCGTACCAAAATAATAAAGAAAACAAAGATAACTAAGGTCAGGGCGTGACACGAATACTTTATACATAAACAAAAATTCCAGACTTCTATACCAAAATTACACATATTTTTGATTGAATGTAATTATCTTGTTAAGATATTATCCCTAGTGAATAACAACAAGAATAACATCTTCCTGAATCATTATGTGAATACAATTGCACAATAATTGTTAATTTTTTTAACTTATTTTATAGATATTTTTTGTATGTTTTAGCACTTTCTTGTTAATACCTGTGTTTTGTTTTGTTAGACATGTTTGATGTAGCAATGTAAGTTGTTGATATTTGTATTTTGAACAAATATATAATATTAATCATACATCATACTGACGACATAACACAAACCGTTGTTCCGTGACAGGCCTGTTATGAGAAGAGTCAGGTGGACAGTGGAAGCCCAATTTTGCCATGCTTTCATCAGAATTTGCTTCCCATTTTTAAATGCTGTCCACAAGGAATCACTGTATTATACTCTAAAGCACTACAACATTTGAAAGTAATTAGTATTTTATAGCTATATAATGACTTATGGGTTCAAATACTATTTCAAAAATCTGAATTACTTTCACATACATTTGAAGTAAGTATTCAGATATATTTTATTTGATAAAACAAGAAGTTAAATATTTTAATGTAGGCCTATTTGGAAATACACTTGGAAAGTATTTAACCCAGGTATTTGAAAATAGCATTTAAAACACAGTAAGTATTTGAAAATACTGTCAAATATAAATTGGTAGAGTATTGTTATAGACCCTGTCTTTCAAAGATAATTTGTATAAATCCAAATAACTTCACAGATCTTCATTGTAAAGGGTTTAAACACTGTTTCCCATGCTTGTTCAATGAACCATAAACAATTAATGAACATGCACCTGTGGAACGGTCGTTAAGACACTAACAACTTACAGATGGTAGGCAATTAAGGTCACAATTATGAAAACATAGGACACTAAAGAGGCCTTTCTACTGACTCTGAAAAACACCAAAATAAAGATGTCTAGGGTCCCTGCTCATCTGCGTGAACATGCTGTAGGCATGCTGCAAGGAGGCATGAGGACTGCAGATGTGGCCAGGGCAATAAATTGCAATGTCCGTACTGTGAGACACCTAAGACAGTGCTATAGGGAGACAGGACGGACAGCTGGTCGTCCTCGCAGTGGCAGACCACGTGTAACAACACCTGCACAGGATCGGTACGTCTGAACATCACACCTGCGGGACAGGTACAGGATGGCAACAACAACTGCCCGAGTTACACCAGGAACGCACAATCTCTCCATCAGTGCTCAGACTGTCCACGATAGGCTGAGAGAGGCTGGACTGAGGGCTTGTAGACCTGTTGTCTACGTCGCTTATGGGCACAAACCCACCGTTGCTGGACCAGACAGGACTGGCAAAAAGTGCTCTCACTGATGCGTCGCGGTTTTGTCTCACCAGGGGTGATGGTCGGATTTGCGTTTATCGTCGAAGGAATGAGCGTTACACCGAGGCCTGTACACTGGAGCGGGATCGATTTGGAGGTGGAGTGTCCGTCATGGTCTGGGGCGGTGTGTAACAGCATCATCGGACAGGGAAGACATCCTCCTCCCTCATGTGGTACCCTTCATGCAGGCTCATCCTGACATGACCCTCCAGCATGACAATGCCACCAGCCATACTGCTCGTTCTGTGCATGATTTCCTGCAAGACAGGAATGTCAGTGTTCTGCCATGACCAGCGAAGACTCCGGATCTCAGTCCCATTGAGCACGTATGGGACCTGTTGGATCTTAGGGTGAGGGCTAAGGCCATTCCCCCCAGAAATGTCTGTGAACTTGCAGGTGCCTTTGTGGAAGAGTGGGGTAACATCTCACAGCAAGAACTGGCAAATCTGGTGCATTCCATGAGGAGATGCACTGCAGTACTTAATGCAGCTGGTGGCCACACCAGATACTGCCTGTTACTTTTGATTTTGACCCCCCCTTTGTTCAGGGACACATTATTCCATTTCTGGTAGTCACATGTCTGTGAAACTTGTTCAGTTTATGTCTCAGTTGTTGAATTTTGTCATGTTCATAAAAGTATTTACACATGTTAAGTTTTCTGAAAATAAACGCAGTTGACAGCGAGAGGATGTTTGTTTTTTTGCTGAATTTATATATATGTATTTACAAATAGCCATTCAAATAATAAAATACTCAAACTTGGCTGTGTATTTGAAAATACTCTAATACATAGAAATCTATTACAAATACTGATTCTCAAATACACATGTATTTGAACCCTGGTCTGTACTGGATACCAGAAAAAAAATTAGTTGCTCGATTAAATATGTGTAGGTCTATATAGCGGCCTATGCTACAAAAGCTGAGTAATTGATAGCCTCAATTTAGAACAAATTAGCAAAGGAATGGGTCTCCAACGTAGACTTACAATAACATGGTTTCAAGGTCCACAGATGAGTTAATTGTCTGTTGATTCGGGGATTGGTCCATTGGATTGATCCAGCAAGTTATCACCCAGAAGTGTCTGTTATATATTATTCATGTAATATTTAAAAAATGATGCCCATAATGGCAGCCTACCGACCTCCTCTTTGATCCTATTATGTAATCTTCATTTGCAGTTAACACTGTTAAAAATAAAAAATATAAAGCTAAACAAAATATTGCTCATTTTATATAATGGTTTTAATTTGATTCAAATCGTAATAGGGCATTTATAATCATCTAGGTCCGCGTCCATGAGTGATCCTGCTCCATTACATGTTTTCCAGGATGCTTAGTCGCAGTTGGAGGAAGTGGGGCTTTTACAATTAGGTAGGGCTTGTTTCTGAGAATACACAACACAGCCAGCGAAATGGAGTAAAGTCAACTGTTCTTATTCGGACTCAAAAGGGATAACGAGAGGAAATCGGTGCCTCTTGGAGGACCGTAAACAAACAGGATAACAAACGTTCTCCCGCGTCGTCAGTCTGTCGAATGCACAGATCTCAGCTGCGGCTTGTGCTGATTGAGGAGCAGAAACGTTTGATGGTTACAACTTTACGGAGGAAGTCACTGACGGGCAGCAAATATTACCAAGTTATATGTACTTAGGTTATTCGTTTATATTTCATTGCCTGTTCGTCAGCTAGTTGGCAAGCTGTTGATCGCCAAAAAAAATTCAACTTGTAGTTGAAGACTCGGTCGCGAGGGACCGTGGACGGTTACCAAGCTAAGATTATCTTAACTAGCCCATTTCCTCCAACACCCCCTCCCCCATGATAGCTAGCTAGCTAGCCACTGTCTCCATATCAGAGCCCACACACTGGGGTGAAATAAATGACTATGGCTAATTTTGTGCGGTTTCGTTGGTCTCTTGTGAAATAACATGGATTTGGCTGAAGATCAGGATTCGTTACCTAACTGAGATGGCGAGCTAGCTAGCGAACTGGATGAGTGGGTTTTGTGTCGTTGCGATAAAGCGGTTGTGTTAGCTAGCGCTAGTTTGTTACCTATGCTTCGTATATTAACTAGCTCAAATTCAGCTATCTAACGTTACTGGCTAACTCGCTACCAAGTAGCACCGGTTTCCACAGCAGCTAGTAATAACACTTCTCCCTTGTCGACCATGTACATTGAGAATCTATCTGGCTGATTTCGTGGCTGAATTTACAGTTTAAATGTGGCATCTAACGTAAAGTTAGTCCCAACAACTGAATGCTTGTTATCTTGATAGCTACGTTCGATAGTTGTCGCCAACGTTAGTTAGCTAAAGTGGCATCTAACGTAAAGTTAGTCCCAACAACTGAATGCTTGTTATCTTGATAGCTACGTTCGATAGTTGTCGCCAACGTTAGTTAGCTAAAGTAGATTTTAGTCGGGTATAGTTTTTGCGTGCTGGATATTCAGCTGGCAACCTACATCTGTGGTTTGATTGACGTCCTCTTTCTGATATCGCTGTGTAGGATCCTATGCCAATAAGACAATTGTTTTGATTTTTCATGTTGGTGAATATGTTTGAACCTGAACCTCACTACTGTATTCGCTAGTATCTGGACCATTCATTCGTCAGTACTTTTTTTTTGTGTGACACAGGCGAGCTGGCTTGCTCTTGTTATTTTAGCTTTCTACCCCTGTCATCGTTATTACACGAGGATGTCTTTATCGAATACCAATTCGATAGAAGTGATACAACCCATCTTTGTCGACGCATAAAGTCATGTTTTATTTTTAAGCAGATACGACGAGACACAATTAGGAAGCTTGAAGCATACGTCTTGCTGGAGTACCACGTACCGCAATATTACAATTTGAGCTTTTCAAGAAGATAAAACAAACTATGTGGCTAGGATCAGTGGGGATTCACAGTTATTAGCTAGCTGCCTTGCTAGTTCGCCACATCTAGCAGGTGGGCCATCTAAAATAAGTGAAGCTCACTGAAATCTCGAAATCTCTCATCAATCTTGTCTGGCCATTGAAACCACTACCATTTTTGGCACACAAAAAAATACCCAGATAAATACTATTTTTTTTGTGTAACAATGGTTGTGTTTTGAGCGACCGTGTGTGCCGAACCTAGAGGAAGAAAACGACACGCTTCATTCGATGGTCACCCCTGTCATCCGCATAGCTGCCTCGGTCGCCCAGGTTGGAACTAGGTTTTAAAGATTCTCAGTGGACATTTGCTTTATCTTTCACAAAAAAATCCTTCCCACGGCTGGTGTTGTATCGACTCGGTCGAACCAGGGTTGAAGATGGCGGACCTCGAAGCAGTTCTCGCCGATGTCAGCTATTTGATGGCGATGGAGAAGAGCAAATCTACTCCAGCGGCCCGGGCGAGCAAGAAAATCATACTGCCTGAATCCAGGTACATGTAACTGCTCACCCGCCTTGTATGTTCTGCTTCGGTCAGTCAATGTTTGTCTACCTGTCAAATTGATGTATGTCTGTATGGCCATATAGGGAGATGGAAGCCCTATCTCATTGAAACCTCTCGGTCAGTTACAGTAACTCACTAATGGGAAACTATTTGTCAACTGTCTCCGTTGGGCGACTCCAGGGTCCCTACCATTCAAGGCCCTAGCCTTCAAATCCACATTAGACCAATTTGCATCTGACGTAATGCCATAGAGAATTATATCATTTTAATGAAGCTCATTAACAATGTGTTCTGATGACCAGACCAAGAATCATTCCAGCTAGCACCAAATCCATCCATCCATTACCACCTCCTCCATCCGGTGGTAGCTTCTGTTTATTTATTTTTTACTGGTGGCTTAAGAGTGTAAATAATATGCTGTTATTTTCATCTGATTCAGTCATATTTTAGTACTACCAGTATCTGTTTTTGATGGAATGATAGATAAGAGATGGTGGGAGGAGTCTTCTGTATCCATCCATTCACATCTGCATATCTCTCCCCTTCAACTGCCTGAATTTCCCCATTTACATGTTTGACATTTAACAGATAGTCTTATGTAGTGAGTGCATCCATTTTCGTACTGGTCCCCCTTGGGAATCAAACCCTCAACCCTGGCGTTGCAATCACCATGCTCTACCAACTGTGCCAAACGGGACCTACGACAATCACTGGTGTTTTTGACAGCTATTTATAAACGCACAGTTTTTAAATTATTTTTTATAACATACAGGCCCGCAGGCAGCTACTATTGGGACGTTGAAGGCAAATGTGAGGTGATGGAAATTTAGCGTTTGGAGAGTGTGATGTGTGCATGGCCTTTGATGCCACCATAGCAACACCTGTCAGTATGAAGCCAGTTAGGTAGTATAGTTGGAGCTAATTGCTACACTGCATGACTAAAAGTATGTGGACACTTGCTCATCAAACATCTAATTCCAAAATCATGGGCATTAATATGTCCCACCCCATTTCTGCTATAACAGCCTCCACTCTTCTGGGAAGGCATTCCATTAGATGTTGGAACATTGCTGCGGGGACTTGCTTCCATTCAGCCACAAGCATTAGTGAGGTCGGACACTGATGTTGGGTGATTAGGCCTGGCTCGCAGTCGGCGTTCCCAAAGGTTTTCGATGGGTTTGAGGTCAGGGCTCTGTGCAGGCCAGTCAAGTTCTTCCACACCGATCTCGACTAACCATTTCTGTATAGACTTAGCTTAGCAGATTTGTCCATCGGACAGCCAGATAGTGAAGTGTGATTCATCAATCCAGAGAACACGTTTCCAGTGCGCCAGCACTCCAGCCGGCGCTTGGCATTGTGCATGGTAATCTTGTGTGCGGCTGCTTGGCCATGGAAACTTATTTCATGAAGCTTCCGATGAACAGTTCTTGTGCTGATGTTGCTTCCAGAGGCAGTTTGGAAGTTGGTAGTGAGTGTTGTAACCGTGGACAGATGATTTGTATGCGCTTCAGCATTCGGCGGTCACGTTCTTTCAAGCTTGTTTGGCCTACCACTTCATGGCTGAGCCGTTGTTGCTCCTAGACGTTTCCACATCACAATAACAGCAGTTACAGTTGACCAGGGCTAGCAGGGCAGAAATTTGACGAACTGACTTGTTGAAAAGGTGGCATCCTATGACGGTGCCACATTGAAAGTCACTGAGCTCTTCAGTAAGGTCGTTCTACTGCAAATGTTTGTCTATGGAGATTGCATGTGTGTGGTCGATTTTTATACATCAGTCAGCAACGGGTGTGGCTGAAATAGCTGAATCTACTCATTTGAAGGCGTGTCCACATACTTTTTGGTATTAACTAGGCTATTAACTAGTTAAGAACAAATTCTTATGTATGTCTCTGTAGCTGCCCATACAAAGATGGTATCCCCCGCTTAGGTGTAGTTGGTAGTGTGGAGAGGCCCTGTTGTCTGTGCACTTTAGAGAATATTCATGCTAAACTGCTTTCTATAAGCATTTTGGATATGTGGGAATACCTACTTTACAAATAAAATACCTTACTATAACTAAAAAACAATTTTACCTTTATCCCTCCTCTGAAAAACCTGCATGCATCAGTTGAGCGTATAGCTGTACATTTTTATTTAAGGTCAGGGTTTGGCTGTCTAGTGAGCTGTTAGTCAGACTAAGAGAAAGAGGATGTGGTGAAGTGTTTTGTCAGTGTAGAGTTGACACCTATGGCATTCTCACCATAGATTTCTCAGTGTTTTGTGTAAATGTGAAACGTACAGCTCAAAGGAGATCGACATAATGAACGTATGATAATGTTAACAAGTCTCCGACTTGTAGTTTAGGCTCAGGCTGTATAACGTCTAAGCCTAAGTTTCTCACCAAGCTTAGTCCTAATCTTCACCAAGCTTAGTCCTAATCTTCACCAAGCTCAGTCCTAGTCTTCACCAAGCTTCAGAAGCACAGCACGTTATGCCATCTCTTCCATCCATTGATTGCTTTATGGACTTTTCTCAGTCATAATATTCAGTGTCATGCTGTGCAATGATCATAGATACAATCACTTCGTCAAAGTTCTTTCTGATAATGTTATGAATTGGCTCTAATCCGAGCAATCCTAAATTAGGTTTATAATTTGTTCATCATGTAGCCTAGACATGTAAAGTGTAGACCTGACACGATTCACTATTCTACCTGACAGAATAATTTATATTCTACAAAATACAGTCTCTCAGAACTTTTTGTAACATTGCACTTGAAGTTAACTGTAATGAAAAGAGCTTTAGGCCTATTCCTTATTCTAAACCTGTCCATATATTTCTGTCTTAAACAACTTCTTAGGGCTGCAATTCCGTTAACGGGATCGATATGACAACAGCCAGTGAAAGTGCAGGGCGCCAATTTCAAAACAACAGAAATCCCATAATAAAAATTCCTCAAACATACTAGTATTTCACACCATTTTAAAGATGCACTTCTTGTTGATCCCACCACAGTGTCCGATTTCAAATAGCCTTTACAGCAAAAGCACCACAAACGATTGTTAGGTCAGAGCCAAGTCACAGAAAAACACAGCCATTTTTCTAGCCAAAGAGAGGAGTCACAAAAATTTGAAATAGAGAGAGAATGAATCACTAACCTTTGATGATCTTCATCAGATGACACTCATAGAACTTCATGTTACACAATACATGTATGTTTTGTTTGATAAAGTTCATATTTCTATAAAAAAATCTCAGTACACATTGGCGTGTTATGTTCAGTAGGTCCAAAAACATCTTGTGATTTTGCAAAGAGCCACATCAATTTACAGAAATACTCATCATAAATGTTGATGAAAATACGAGTGTTATACATGGAACTTTAGATACACTTCTCCTTAATGCAACCGCTGTGTCAGATTTCAAAAAAGCTTTACGGAAAAAGCAAACCATGCAATAATCTGAGTACGGCGCTCAGAGCCCAAACAAGCCAAAAAGATATCCGCCATATTGTGCAGTCAGCAGAAGTCAGAAATAACATTATAAATATTCACTTACCTTTGATGATCTTCATCAGAATGCACTACCAGGAATCCCAGTTCCACAATAAATGTTTGTTTTATTTGATAATGTCCATCATTTATGTCTAAATAGCTCCTTTTGTTAGCGCGTTTGGTAAATCCAAACTCACGAAGCGCGTTCACTAGGAGCAAACGAAAAGTCAAAGTTCCGTTCCAGTCCGTAGAAACATGTCAAACGGTGTATAGAATCAATCTTTAGGATGTTTTTAACATAAATCATCAATAATGTTCCAACCGGAGAATTCCTTTGTCTGTAGAAATGCAATGGAACTCAAGCTAACTCTCACGTGAACGAGCGTCACGAGCTCAAGGCATTCTGGCAGACCTCGGACTCATTCCCCTCTCATTCGCCCCCACTTCACAGTAGACGCATCAAACAAGGTTCTAAAGACCTTTTATTTATTTTTACCACTTTTTCTCCCCAATTTCGTGGTATCCAATTGTTTAGTAGCTACCATCTTGTCTCATCGCTACAACTCCCGTAAGGGCTCGGGAGAGACGAATGTTGAAGGTCACGCGTCCTCCGATACACAACCCAACCAAGCCGCACTGCTTCTTAACACAGCGCGCATCCAACCCGGAAGCCAGCCGCACCAATGTGTCGGAGGAAACACTGTGCACCTGGCAACCTTGGTTGGCGCGCACTGCGCCCGGCCCGCCACAGGAGTCGCTGGTGTGCGATGAGACAAGGATATCCCTAGCGGCCAAGCCCTCCCTAACCCGGACGACGCTAGGCCAATTGTGCGTCGCCCCACATACCTCCCGGTCGCGGCTGGTTACGACAGAGCCTGGGCGCGAACCCAGAGCCTCTGGTGGCACAGCTGGTGCTGCAGTACAGCGCCCTTAACCACTGCGCCACCCGGGAGGCCTGGTTCTAAAGACTGTTGACATCTAGTGGAAGCCTTAGGAAGTGCAACATGACCAATATCCCACTATCTTCAATAGGGAATGAGTTGAAAAACGACCAACCTCAGAATCTTCAGAGTGATTTCTATCCAAATATACTAATAATATGCATATATTAGCAACTGGGACTAGTAGTAGCAAGTAGTTTACGCTGAGCACCTCTGGGCACCTTATTCATCCAAGCTACTCAATACTGCCCCCAGCCATAAGAAGTTAACTTTTTGCCACACTGGTGTTTGCTGCAGCACCCCACTGCCTGATGGGAGTTGTAGTACAGACAGACATTCTCACCCCTGAATGACCACCTCGAGAAATCAGATCAGCAACACACAGGGACCAGTTTCCCAGACCCAGAGTATGCCTAGTCTTGGCCTTAGCACTGCTGACAGAGATTCTCCATCGATCACGCTTTTAAGTCCACGAGTAGGCTTAATCTGGGTTCAGGAAACTGGCCCTAAACATCACCTCCCTTTTTCGTGAAATTCAATATGTTTAGTCACATCTATTGATGAAAACCAATCACGTACTGGGCTAAAGTTAGCCTACTAAGGGATGACTGTGTTTACAGACCCCGCTGTGTGTGTTCAGTCAAGGCTGAATCTGAATTTGTTTGCTTTAGATGTGGTCAATGAACAGGTCCAAACTGCAGCCTTGAACCCACTTAGACTAATGTTGTTCTTTTAGTTTTTCTACATTGATCTCCTATTACAGCCAGGGTCTTTTCCACAATGGCTGATGTAGATGGTGTGAACTTTTGCTCCAGCAGAGCATTAACGCACTTGATTATTCTTATGAACTAATCATCATAGTCTTCAGCCAAGGCTTTGATTGGTAGAATCAGGTGTGTAACTGCTTGGCAGGAACCTAAGCTGTTCGGAGAAAGATGTGCTGGTTCTGGTACTGAGAAACGATTATTTAGCTACTTCTGTTAGTGTTTGTATTACAATTAAGTGAGTTCTGTGAAAGTGTCAATGTGTTCTATCCAGTCAGCCAGGCTTCTGTGACTTCCTCATCCTCTGTCTCAGCTCTATCAGACCCCGAGCTAGTGAACTAGATGTGTTGTTAAACTGAGTAGGTCTTCAGTTGGTTTTCCCATGTGCAGAGCAAGTTCACAGCCCCAACATTAATGCAGGGATTGACATTAAGGGTTGCCCTATTGCCTGGGGCAAGTGTCCTGATCCGTCCTGCAAGTTGAGCCTGCTCTGAGGCTGGCCCCATTGGGCAGGTTTTTTAAATGATTTTTAAAAAACTTTCAACAACCAAAATGCAAAGAATTCAATTCTTTGTGGTTCCTCCCCTGTGTGTTGAAAATTGCTACTTAACATTTATCTGACTCCCGACTTTCCCAATGGGCGAATGCCTTTCAGACCTTAATGTCAATACCATTTACTCAGAAATCCTAGTTAATCCTCAGATGGGTTGATTCCTCATTGTAGATCACACTACACACATTTGAATTGTGCAGGCAGGCCTCAATCTCAAATGGAAAAGATTGCCTCTTCAAATCAGATTTGGAAGAGGTTTCTCCTCAGAGGGCAATCTCTGTACTGTCTACAGCTTCTTCTACTTTTGGTGTGTGTGTGTGTGCGCGTGCGCGTGTGTGTATTGAGCTTGTAGAATTTGATTGCTAATCGTCCATTAGGTATTGTTTACAGGGCTGAGGAGATAAGACACTATTCTTCTGTGATAAGAGTGTGTCATAGGGGTGATAGTGGGGTTTGCTTTAACAATGACTGAAGTAGTATGGTATACATGGCCTGCTCTTTATGAATGTGTGTGTGTGTGTGTGTGTGTGCGCTGAAGCCAGGATTACCAATACAGCACAGTGGGTAATACCACAGCAGATTGAGAGAGAGCATTAATACCATCAGGCCAGGGTCAGGAGGGTCAGCAACATTACTACTGTAGTGACTGTGTTGCATAGGCTAGTCCTTCCAAACCTAACTGTCTAAAGTGGACATAGTGACTGGCTGTTAGCATACTCTGCAACCTCACCCTCCCAGAAACAATTATTAGATCTGAATTGTCTGACCCCTGCTTGGGTTCAGATGGCTTTATGGAAATTATTTGTTTTAATTTGATAAGGATTTAAAAGATTATTGATGGAAAGCATGTGTTATCTCCTGAAATTGGCTATGATAATAATCCGACTAGAGAGGGAGAGACTGGGAGGGGGGGATCTAGGCTAGAGAGGTGTGGTATAGGCTTGAGAGGGAGAAACAGAGGGTTGGATCTAGGCTAGAGAGGGAGAGACAGAGGGGAGGGAAATGGGCTAGAAGGGGAGAGACTGAGAGTGGGGATCTAGGCTAGAGAGGGAGAGACTGGGGGGGGTTGTATAGCCTAGAGAGGGAGAGACTGGGAGGGGAGGATCTAGGCTAGAGAGGGAAAGCGGAGTGCTGAAAGCCAGCGTTGGTATGTGTGAGTGATTTGGAGCTGTGTGTATGTGTGTGTTTCAGCTCTATGTTTGTGTACTTGGGGCTGTGTGTATGTGGTCTTTGGAGTTGTTTATGTGGCATTTGGAGTAGTGTGCGTGTGTTTTGTGTTTAGAGCTGTGTGTATGTTTGGAGTGGGTGTGAGTGTTTGTGTGTTTGGAGACATTTACACAGGCAGCCCAATTCTGATCTTTTTTCCACTAATTGTTTTTTTGACCAATCACATCAGATATTTTCACATCAGCTATTTTTCAGAGCTGATCTGATTGGTCAAAAGACCAACGAGTGGGAAAAAAATGATCTGAATTAGGCTGCCTGTTTGTGACGTTGTGGATCGCGCATCGCTGCTACATTCTCTTTGTGCCTAGGCTTTGCCTGCTGGCAGAGAGGTGAGATTTTGACGGCAGCACTGGAAGCGATAGAGGGGGGGAGGGGAGAGGATCGGGCGCTGGTACTGTTTGAAAGAGAGCTCAGCAGGAGAGGCGAGAGGTTATGTGTGTTGTGCGGTAGGAGGTGGGGGAAGAGGGAATAAACTAGAAGGCTAAAGAGGGATGACAGAGAGCGGGAGGGGTTGTTGGAGTACAGTCGTTACAGGAGGCAGGTTCAGATCCAGAGGGGGAGGACAGTCAGGGAGGACTGGGGGGGATGTCAGGGGGCGTCACATTCCAATAACAATGGATAGATGACAATTCTTTGCAAATATAACGTTCTTTGGAAATATAACCAATTGTCAGTGCTGCCTTCTGGACCTCGTTGAAGACTGAATGCGGCCCCGGGGCAAAATGGGTTTGACACCCCTGGTCTACAGTATACAGGTCCTTTCCTTTTTTAAATCCAAGAAGGGAAGTGCAAAATGTAATTGTGCACCAGTCTAGAAGAGTAGAAGTGAATTGTTATTGGTGAGTATAGCAGAGTGGGTTCTAGATTGTTATTGGCCAGTGTAGCAGAGAGTGGATTCTGATTGGCCAGTGTAGCAGAGAGTAGATTCTGACAGGACAGTCTGCTGTCTGCTTTATGGCACTGTCCAGAAACACCCCGTAGCCCCCTACTCATTGGAGCAAAGGCACTTCATGCATCTGAAATAATTGGATTGTTACATTATTGTAGTAGCTCCACCGTATCCCCTGATTGGCTACCCAGAGGAATTTGCACCAAATTGCTTATTTAGATCAGCTCTCCACAAGTGTCCACCAGGGACTAGGGGTTAGCCAGGCTAGTTGTTTCTGCAGCAGGCAGACATGCCTATGACTCACCCCTGGCCTCCAGTGAATGAGGAAGAGTCAACTTCCTGTATCCTGGTTCTTGTGGCTCAGTTAGACAGAGAGCTATTACTGGACTGCGTACAAGTTGACCTGTAGGCACAGATCCAGGCCCAGCTATGTCACTACTAGTACTATTGGTTAAATTCTTACCCTGGTTTTAGCTTTGCTGCTAGGCTAGCATTAGCCACTGTGTTATAAACTAGTAGGAGTGTGTAATGACATTGGGATCCTTAACATTAAGAAAAAAAACTAACAAAAAAAAGTTTTTTCCCACATTTTAATCAGAGTGCAGTTATCACAAAACATTGTTTTCTGTGTTATAGTCCAACTAGACTATAAGCTATAGAGAGGTAGTAATGGCATCTTTTTGTAGGCAATAACTCTGTCATGGTTCGTTGGACAAAGCCTATGAGGAAAATGAATGGTGTTTTTGGAAAAATGCTGAAAATAAGGTCTGTGGTAAACACCGGCTTAGGAGATCGTATACGTTCGGTTCTGAGATAATCTTCATCAGTTAACCTCACTTTTTGTGAATTTTTAAAGAATGATTCTAATAAAAATCACAAAGGTCATGTTAAGACTGCTATCTCATAGAACAAAAGACATAACATCTAAGCCTTTTTTAAACCTCTGACCTTATTTTCAGCATTTATTCCCAAACCTTCTTTCCCCATCTGTTTTTCCCATAGGGACGTCTGAACAAATCAGAGGTAACTTATTTCTGGGTATTGGGACTACCAGCTCTAAAGGTCTGGGGAAAGTTGTCATTTAAATAAAACCAGAGATGAAGAGGCAAACTTTAGGCTACTTTGGTGAATTTGCGAGGCCTGCAAGACCAGACATTGCGAGATTACCAAGAAGTATGCGCACGGTTTGCAAGGTTATTTCTGCCTGCACCCTCTTCTCTCTCCCTCGCCCTAGCTCGCCTGCTCTTTCTCTTCGCTAATGATGCGAGTGTGTGTTCAGTATTCAATTTGTTGCGTGTAGAATATCCTAGCCCAGGGATATTCAACTCTTGTCCTACGAGGTTCGGAGCCTGCTGGTTTTCTCTTCTACCTGATAATTAATTGCACTCACCTGGTGTCCCAGGTCTAAATCAGTCCCTGATTTGTTGGGGTACAATGGGGGGGGAAAGGACAAACTGGTTTCCAAGTCCAGAGTTGAGGGTCTAGCCTATTCATTGATGATAGGTCCTGCTTTACTGAAGTTGAGAAACATTGCAAGCCAAGAAATGACGAGATACAGCATTCCATTGGGATAAACAGGATGGCGAGCAGTAAGAAGTTTGTTTTTGTCTCGTAAATATTCATTTAAAAAAAATGCATTCCATTATGTTTCAGTCTCTTTTTTTTTCCATTTTCAAATTAAATATACCTTCCTGCAACCCGCCTCACCCAATGTGGTATGTAGCTGCTATTTTTTTAGATCTTATAACTGGAACCTCCGTCAGAAGCTAGCCATTTGAAGCTAGCCAGCTAATTAGTTACTAGCTATTTAGTCATTGTTAGCCACTGCTAGCGGTCTTTACCTTTAGCTCAGACACCAGCCACTATGGCCCGGATAATACCTGCCAGTCTGCACAGCGCGATATCAGCCCTGAGCATATCGGACTGCTTTTTTTCCCACTACATCACCGGATTCCTGCCACAAGCTCTGGACCATTACTCTGGATCATCGCAGCTAGCTAGCTGCTGCTGAGTGGCTATTGTCCAGAAGCATGCATCAGTTAGCCTCGAGCTAGGCCCATCTCCCGGCTAGCAAACGAAGTACACCAACGACAATACCTCTCTTGCCAATTGGCCTGGACCCCTTTGTTGACACGGAGCCCCGTCGATCCATCACGGCTGGTCTGCTGACGTAATTTGACCAATGTGCTTTCAACCGGCCTATGCATTGTAGATGTTGGTGAAGATCCATCTACTATCCCCGGCCCGCTAGCTTCCTGAACGCCGTGTCTCCCGCTCGCCTAGCGTAGTAATCGACTACCGAACGGCTCCCTGTTTCATCTATTGCTGCTCATTGGACCCTATGATCACTCGGCAGCTGATGCCTGCTGGATTGTTCATTACCACGGTACTTAATTTAGTTTATTTGTCGGCCCCAGCCTCGAACTCAGGCCCTGTGTGTAGCTAACTGACCCTCTGACGTTCATCACCATTTACCCGTTGTTGTTGTCTTAGCTGTTTACCCGTTGTTATCTTAGCTGTTTACCCGTTGTTGTTGTCTTAGCTGTTTACCCGTTGTTGTCTTAGCTGTTTACCCGTTGTTGTCTCACCCGTTGTTGTCTTAGCTCTCCCAATCCACAACTGTGATTGCCTTATGCCTCTAATGTCAATATGCCTTGTATACTGTTGTTTAGGGCAGCTCTCATTGTTTTATTTTACTGCGGAGCCCCTAGTCCCGTTCAACATGCCTCATACTTATTTCCCTCATTAAAATGCAATATTTTTGACATGTGTTTTTCTGGATTTTTTTGTTTGTTATTCTGTCTCTCACTGTTCAAATAAACCTACCATTAAAATTATAGACGGATCATCTCTTTGTCAGTGGGCAAACGTACAAAATCAGCAGGGGATCAAAAACTTTTTTCCCTCACTGTACGTACGTACACACACACACACACACACACACACACACACACACATACAGCTGTTGAGTCGACGTGCAAGGAGTCGGAGTATATATTTTTTTGACTCCACCATTATGTCATTGTTATCAGTTGGAAAAATGGGAAAGGCAAGCAACAGCATCGAAGTCCTGTAATGGTAATACTTTAAGTTAAAATAGAAGGTGGTGAAATGCAGACTTTGCGAAGTGGAGTTGAGGCACAGTAATGGTAGTACAGGTGCTTAACCATCTGAAAGGGACGCACCGTGAAACACAAACCATTGCTTGCAGCAGCATAGCTGCATTGTGAATTCATGTGGAATGTTATGCGTTTTTCTTGTTTTTAAAGGGAACTTGATCAAGCAATTGTCTGTTTTTCTCCGTTTGTCACATCACTAGTAGTTTGTGTCTTTGTGAGCATCAGCCACTGTTTTACTACAAGTTAGTTAGCATTGGTGCTAGCATCAACCAGTATGTTACATGCCTACTAGTAAGTGTTTTCTCTAGCTAAGCATCAGCCTCTTTTACTACATCTGCCACTGTGTTATAAACTAGCTAGTATTTAGTGTCTCTACCAACCACTTATACTTGGTGCTAGCATCTAGGCTTGGGTGGTATACTGCGTATGCCGGATTATTTTTATTATAAATTTGAATATTTGTAGCTACTTTTTAAGTAAATACCTGCAATCAACTTGTGCAATATGTTAGGAGATAAAGAAGACCGCATTCTTCATTTAAATGTTTCATTATGTTGCTTACTGGTAGTACCCAGTCATGTGGTGTTTGTTTACAAGTCCACAACGATGAGACTGGAGCCTTGAGTCACTGACTGTTGTGCATCACACACCAGGTGATCTAGTCACGGACACCGATGTCCAGACAAACTAAACCCCTTCAGTGCCACCGTCGCGGCCCGCTAACAAGGACTGCGCCCCTCTCCTTCTCCGTGGCCGACGTGAGTTAAACATTTAAGCGCGTTAACCCTCGCAAGGCTGCTGGCCCAGATGGCATCCCTAGCCGTGTCATCAGAGCATGCACAGACCAGCTGGCTGGAGTGTTTATGGATATATTCAATCAGCAATCACTAACTCGGAGAGGCTGCTGGCTACATTGAGACCCAATCACTGACCACTTTAATAAATGGATTACTAGTTACTGCACCTTGCCTATGCTGCTCAGCCATCACTCATCCATATACTTACATATTCTCATTCACCTCTTTAGATTTGTGTGTATTAGGTACTTGTTTGGAAATTGTTAGATATTGCTGCACTGTCAGAACTAGAAGTACAAGCATTTCGCTACACTTGCATTAACATCTGCTACATGTGACCAATACAATTTGAGTTACGGTATGGTATTCACAACTAAATGTTTGCCAGCTAAACATCTTAACTATTAGGTGAATTATTTTAACTGTCTAAAATGTGCTACATGCTCTGCAGTTGTGCATTTGGTTTGCTAATTCAGTTACTACAGTAGTTATCATCTAGCTAAGTGGTTAGCTCCTTCAAAAATGAAGCTTTGCTTGCTGGTAACAGCGGAGAATCTCCTCCTGGATCAAGAGCCTTGCTGTGTAATATTTGGTTTGTGTGTGCAGCAAACTGTGAGTGGCATGTTTTTGTGATTTGTATAAGTTCATGAGCTGGGATGTCTGTCCTGAAAATAGTTTTGGTCAGAGACCGTATAACATTTTCACATTGTGCTCGTTAGCATTTAGTTAGCGTTCTCAATGGGATTTTACATGTACTTGTTAGCATTGCTAACCCTTTGACGTACAAATGCTCAGTGGGGTTTGAAAATGGCGCACCTTGTGTTCAGTGCCGATTACCGAATATCCTGTATGAAGGTCTGACAATCTGGATACCGCCCAAGCCTAGCATCTTCTAGTATGATCCTTTTATTCAGTCTATCTGAACCGGCCCGTTCTGGGCCAGCCACCCCAATACAGTAGAAGGGCAATTCCACGGTAACGGAATTACGTTGAGACTCAGATTTTTCACTTTAAACTGTATGCCAAACACAAACCAAAGTTTAACAAACCATCATTCCGTTACTGTGGAAAAACCATTCACACAACACTACTGATATCAGGGGAACATTGATCCACTGGGAATCACAGAATAAACCCCATTGCATTAATCATCAATACAATGAACAATCAACGCTGGTAATCACTGAACAGTTTGTCAAAAGACAGGTTAAACGAGATGAAAAAACAAAAACATTTGTTGTGGTTCTGGATCATATCAGCACACACTCGTTGCCACTGGCTCACTGGCAGTAATAGACACATCCAAGATCTCGCTCGCTCATCTTTCACCTGTCCCGCCTCCTTCCATCTCTCTCATTCTCTCCTTAACCTCTCTCCTCTCTTGTTTAAACCAATCCGTCTTGGGCCAGGTGTCTGTCTGGCCAATGTGCTGTCATGTGGAAAGTGCTACCCTCCTTCTGCCATGTGTGTGGTAACGTTCCCATCCCTTCTCGTGTGTGTGTGTGTGTGTGTGTGTGTGTGTGTGTGTGTGTGTGTGTGTGTGTGTTAATGGGCCCGTGGAGGGGGTGCTTAATTGATTCATTCTCCCCAGTCCTCCTCTCATTAACACCCTCTCCCAGGGCAAGCTGCTGTTCTGTCCCCCCTACCCCCACCGCTCCCCTGCTCCTCACCCTCCTTCTCTCCCCCGGGCCTCCCCTCTGTCAGGGGACAGGTGGCAGGAAGGGAGAGGCCCAAACCAGGGCAGGGATCAGGAATTGAGGTGGAGGGGAGCAGGGAGGAGAGCTGAAAGGATGACAGGACAGGAGAGATGAAGCTGGTGAAATTAGGAGAGTAGAGCCTGGGCAGGAAGGAATATAAATATGTTTTGTAGTGGGGATTTGGGAGTCCATACTCTGATTTCACCTTTGCCCTTTCTGTGTGTGTCCTTTCAAATATGCTCCAGTTTTGTAACAATGTGGAGCTCATTGTAACCTTAGGTCCTATAGAGGATGATAAGTACGTTCCTAATGTTGTGTTCCCCTTTCTCGCCCCTCTCTCTTTTGAGCAGTATTCGCAGTGTGATGCAGAAGTACCTGGAGGAAAGAGATGAGCTGACCTTCGACAAAATCTTCAATCAAAAGATCGGTGAGTAGTCTGTGTGATAGAGTACTGTTGTCCTTTCAATAACCAAACAACCATGAGAACTATAGCACCATGTCAGACACAATAGAATTACACACACACGCGCAAGAATGTGTTCTGGGAGGGGAGCTGTGGTAGGAAGGGCAATATGGCCTAAATGATTTCTCTGAATAAGCTTTTTGTTGTACAATTTAAAGTTAAAATACACTGCATGTCAAACGGTCAGCAATAATCTAATGAATTCAGGGCGTGTGAAGTTATTCCTAGGCTAAATATAACCCTTCCACAAACAGTATTTTATTCAACTACTTTATAACCTGCTTTTGTTCAATCACTGATACAATGCCCTTTTTGTGACTACTGTAACCAGAAACATGCACAATGCATTTACTTCTTGTAGCAGGTTTTCTAGAAAATTGTCACCGGTCTCATATCAATCTCACAAGTGCTAGTGAATCGCCAGCTAGCCTTTATAGAAATCTTTGTTTCAAGTTTAGCCAACTTAGTTGTATCTGCTAGCTAACAAGGCAAAACAGTTGAATAGTTATAAACACACCCTGCTGTCTGTCTCCAACAGTTTGAACACCATGCTAGTCTGTCCACTTTGTTCACATGTTGAAATCAAGTGGTCTACCTTATTTCTCAGAATGACAATGAGTTGACAATTCCTTATATAATTGCGTTTTATACTTATTGCACATTTATAAAACACAGACTAGACCATATAAGTCTTTGGCTAAAATGCTGCGAGTGGTATGTGACACAACAAACTTAGCCTTATTTTTCCAGAATCAATGTTTATTGATACTCCTGTTTTAGTAATGTCTGCTCTGTACGCAATGTGAGTAGTTGAGACATACAAAGGGTATCTTCAGAAAGGTTAACTTGTCCTTTATTACAGTTAAATAATGTCTCAATGTGTTTGTGTCCATATGACTGATTCTGTTGACCTCAAATTCAAATAGCGATTTGAAACCGCTTGTAACAGAGGAAGAAGTGAACATCTTGGTTGTGTGAGTGGCAGAGGGAGGGGCTTGCTGTATGTGTGTAACAGAGGAAGAAGTGAACATCTTGGTTGTGTGAGTGGCAGAGGGAGGGGCTTGCTGTATGTGTGTAACAGAGGAAGAAGTGAACATCTTGGTTGTGTGAGTGGCAGAGGGAGGGGCTTGCTGTATGTGTGTAACAGAGGAAGAAGCAAAGCGAGAGGTTTCACTCTTGCCTAAATCTGTCCAAAATAAGCTCAAGGCATTTGGAATATCCTGCAGAAACATACATTTGAACTCATCAAATGAATTAGATATTAGCCAGCCCTAAGCCGTTGTCATGGGATAATTTGGTGATTGAGTTGGTGTGTGTCCTGTCTTGCCTGACAACACTCTACTTCCCTTTCCGAGATGCCATCTGTATGAGGCTGCTGATTGGCTAACCCTGTTCCAGCTCTTCACATGCTAACAGAAAGTGGTGATCAGTGGTAACTAAAGGGTTATCCACTGTGGCTGACCTAAAGCACTCTGACACATGTAAAGCTTTTGGAACTTTTCCTGTGACCCAAAACCCATTTTGTAAACTGAACCTGTGTTTGTATCCAAGATCAAGTCTCAGCCACCTGTCACAATAGTGTGCTCCGTCGCCTGGTTTCCAGTAGTATCACAGACAGTGAGACAGTAGCAGCGGTCTGTACCAGGGGACCAGAGCCCTGCAGCTCACTAGCTTTACTTACTGTTGCTCTGCTCTCTCTCACCTCCCCTCAGAGACTGCAGCGCTAATTCTTTCTCTCTCTCTACCTGTCACTCACTCGCTACCTTCTCCTCTCTTCATTTCTCGTTCCCTCTTGGTGTGGTAGTACAGTCATGGGCTGGGAATTGCCAGGGACTTGACGGTGCGATATTATCACGATACGATATTATCACGATACGATATTATCACGATATGATATTATTACGATACGATATTATTACGATACGATATTATTACGATATTTAGGTGGCAATATGATATGTATTGAGATTCTCATGATTCTAGACGTATTGAGATTCTCATGATTCTAGACGTATTGAGATTCTCATGATTCTAGACGTATTGAGATTCTCATGATTCTAGACGTATTGAGATTCTCATGATTCTAGACGTATTGAGATTCTCATGATTCTAGACGTATTGAGATTCTCATGATTCTAGACGTATTGAGATTCTCATGATTCTAGACGTATTGAGATTCTCATGATTCTAGACGTATTGTGATTGGATGTTCCAAACATTGCTCACCATGTGTCTGCGGGAGAGACATGTTTTATTGATCGCTTATGAAAACTGCAAACTAGGTTATATCGTCAAATATAATATCCCGATATGTAACTGTATAAATGAGTATTTTTCCCCATCACTAAAACACACACGTCACCAACCTACCTAACCACAGCATTGACACTGGATTGCTGCCATCAATGTTTGTTTATGGTGATTTTGGAGTGTTTTGTCAGTCTGCTGATGTTGGGCTGTGGTTAACAACTGATAAGTGTAGCTTGTACCCAGCCGTGATGACAGGCCTCTGCTAACTGATATAGATTCTACCTACCCAGCCATATGTGTCATCCGTGTGTATGCATGCTCTAGTCATGGTGAACAAGGTGCTCTGTCATCGTATTGGCTAACACTGAAAATAGGAGTTGGGGGGTGTAGTATTGCATAATGGCGGGGGGTTATTGTGGTCTCTCTTGTGAGCTCTTGCTCACTTTCTCACTCTTCCTTCTCTCTCACCTCATATCCTCTTTAGCTGTGAATGGGCTGAAGACACATCCTCGCACTCACATACACTACATGACCAAAAGTATGTGGACACCTGCTCGTCGAACGGCTCATTCCAAAATCATGGGTATTAATATGGAGTTGGTCCTCCCCCTTTGCTGCTACAGTATAACAGCCTCCACTCTTCTGGATAGGCTTTCCACTAGATGTTGGAACATTGCTGCGGAGACTTCCTTCCATTCAGCCCACAAGCATTTAGTGAAGTCGGGCCAGCACAGAATCGTCTAGAATATCATTGTATGCTGTAGCGCTAAGATTTTCTTTCACTGGAACTAAGGGGCCCGAACCATGAAAAACAGCCCCAGACCATTATTCCTCTTCCACCAACCTTTACAGTTGGCACTATGCATTGGGGCATGTAGCGTTTTCCTGGCATCCGCCAAACTCAGATTCGTCCGTCGGACTGCCAGATGGTGAAGCGTGAATCATCACTCCAGAGAACGTGTTTCCACTGCTCCAGATCCCAATCGTGGTGAGCTTTACACCACTCCAGCCTATGCTTAGTATTGTGCGTGGTGATCTTAGGCTTGTGTGCGGCTGCTTGGCCATGGAAACCCATTTCATGAATCTCCCTAATAACAGTTCTTGTGCTGATATTTCCTGAGGCAGTTTAGAACTCTGTGGTGAGAGTTGTAACCGACTATTTTTACACACTACATGCTTCAGCACTTGGAGGTCTCCTTCTGTGAGCTTGTGTGGCCTAAAACTTCATAGCTGAGCTGTTGTTGCTCCTAGACGTTTCCACTTCACAATAACAGCACTTACAGTTGACCGGGGCAGCTTTAGCAGGGCTGAAATTTGTTGGAAAGGTGGCATCCTATAACGGTGCCATGTTGAAAGTCACTACGCTCTTCAGTAAGGCAGTTCTACTGCCAATGTTTGTCTATGGAGATTGCATGGCTAAGTGCTCAATATTGTATATCTGTCAGCAACAGGTGTCACTGAAATAGCCACTAATTTGAAGGGGTGTACACATACACTATATATATATACACACACACACACACACCACACACACACACACACACACACACACACACACAAAAGTATCTGCCAGGCACACACATGCGTGTCGCTTCTGGGTGTCAAAAGGGGGGAAGGAGGAAGGTAGTTGAGTGTCATCCCCATAGTAATGATAGGAGGGACCATGTGAGGATATGATGGAGCCAAGTGATTTGGTGTATAGAGAGAAGAGAGGGTCTAGAACCAAGCCTTGGGGGACACCATTAGTGACAATACGTGGTGCAAACACAGATCCTCTCCACGTCACCTGGTAGGAGCGGCCTGGATGCCCACCCCTGAGAAGGCGAGGGGAGGATCATCCTACGGTGCCACGTTGAAAGTCACTGAGCTCTTAAGTAATGCCATTCTACTGTGAATGTCTCCCTATGGAGATTGCATGGCTTTGTGCTCGTTTGTATACACCTGTCTGCAACAGGTGTGGCTGAAATAGCTGAATCCACTAATTTGAAGCAGTGTCTACAAACTTGTGTGTACGTGTGTGTGCACAGCTGTGTGTCCTTAGGGCCTAGGCTGTGTGTGTTAGACCATGTCCCCACATGTCAGTACCAGAGCATGTGGGGAGGTTAGGAGGCCTCTGGCACGTTAGACATCCAGCCCTTGCTCTCCATCTCTATCGCTCTCATTTGCTATCGCTCTCATTTGCTATCTCTCTCGCTCTCGTTTGCTATCTCTCTCGCTCTCGTTTGCTATCTCTCTCGCTCCCGTTTGCTATCTCTCTCGCTCTCGTTTGCTATCTCTCTCGCTCTCTCGCTTGCTATCTCTCTCGCTCTCTCGCTTGCTATCTCTCTCGCTCTCGCTTGCTATCTCTCTCGCTCTCGTTTGCTATCTCTCTCGCTCTCGTTTGCTATCTCTCTCGCTCTCGTTTGCTATCTCTCTCGCTCTCGTTTGCTATCTCTCTCGCTCTCGTTTGCGATCTCTCTCGCTCTCGTTCGCTATTTCTTACTCTCATCGCTCTGTCACGCGCTCTCCATGTTTAGACTCTGCTGTCCCCACTGTCTGACTCTCACTGGGTTACTGGGAATATGTGGATACTGCATTGCGGTACTGAGATCACCCCACCCCTCATGCCAGAGTGCCTGTGAGGGCCTGAGAGGAGAGAGGCTCCTCAGATACAGCCATATGACTGCTAACGTGTGTGTGAGACTTTGTTTACAGGCTGGTGCACAAAGCTGATGTACACCGTGTTCAAGATGGCTGACTGTGATTGGCTCTCTTGTGACTGGAACACTAAGCTATGATTGGTTCTCTGGGTGGAAGGGCTGGCTCCTTGTGTTCCAGAGACCCCCATAGTGTTCTTTCACTCCCTCTCCTCTCTCTTTGTCTGAATTCTTTCTCTCTCTGTTTCTTTTACTCTTGCCCTGCCGCTCTCTCCCTCTTTCTCTCTCTCCATCTGTCAGAGTACTGGAATGGATGATGGAGAGTTTTACGTTGCTTAGCAACTGTCGGTTGCCATGGGAACTCTCGATGACAGGGAAAAATGAAATGGATTAAAGGAGAAATAAAAAAATATGATGAGAACGGAGGAGGAGAGGAAATGGAGAAGGGGACATTAAACAAGAGCAATGAAGGCTAGATGGATCCACAATGCACTGGAGCTGCCCGAGGCCATCGGGCGTGACGGGTGGGGCAGTCTCAATAGTCTACAGTGGCCTCTTCATGCCTCTTCTCCTCACCATATCTCCTACCTAAGTCTCCCATCTTTCTACCCAGGTCTCCATGCCTTTTCTCTCCTCATGTCCCCACTACACGCTTCAATTCCTCACCATGTCTACTATCCTTCTCTCTTCAGGAGTGGAGAACACACACACCTTCCCTCTCGCTCTCCCACTGCTCGCTGGTATGATGATGATCACTGTTTACCTTGTTAGTGTGTCAGCTCATGCGTATACTGATGTGTGTGTGTCAAAGTGTCGGCAGTTGTGTGTGTGTGTGTGTGTGTGCTTGAGCGTGTGTCAGGGTAGTGGCTCATTGATTGGTGTCTCTGTGCTCCAGCAGACGGGTCTAATTGCTAAGGGACTGGGTGTATTAATTGGCCGGTCGATCACACACTAAAACTCACACAACACTGTTTTGGACCATCAGAGAGAGGGGCACTGGAACCAGTGTATGTGAGTTTGATAGAGCCAACACTACTCTGTCTTACTGCTGCTCTCCCTCAAACCACTTTTCCCCTAAATGACAATATCCATCCTCTCTTCTCTCATCCCCCTCTTTCTCTCCCCACTTCTCTCCATATACCCCCATTCCTCCCCTCTTTTCTCACTCTCTTTCTGTCCAGCTCTTGGCATCAGGCCTGTGTGTTTATAAACTCTGGATTGGTGTGAATGTGTTTCCCAGACAGACTTGGAGCCTGTGTGTGTGTGTAGCCTGCTGTAACTGTAAGTCTTATTGCTTGTATATTTGGTTGTGTCTCTCTGAGAGAGGGTGAGTGATTGGTGAGCTGTGAGGATTTTGGCAGTGAGTTTTCACATTGAGCTAATCTTATGACCTTGTGCTAGACAAGTCTGAAAGCCCTCGCCAGCCCTGACTCTCTACCTCAGGAGATGTGGAGGGGAGTAAGAGGAGGGTGGAGGGGAGTAAGAGGAGGGTGGAGGGGAGTAAGAGGAGGGTGGAGGGGAGTAAGAGGAGGGTGGAGGGGAGTAAGAGGAGGGTGGAGGGGAGTAAGAGGAGGGTGGAGGGGAGTAAGAGGAGGGTGGAGGGGAGAGAGAGAGGAGGGTAGAGAGGTGAGAGAGAGGAGGGTAGAGAGGAGGGTAGAGAGGTGAGAGAGAGGAGGGTAGAGAGGAGGGTAGAGAGGTGAGAGAGAGGAGGGTAGAGAGGTGAGAGAGAGGAGGGTAGAGAGGTGAGAGAGAGGAGGGTAGAGAGGTGAGAGAGAGGAGGTGAGAGAGAGGAGGGTAGAGAGGTGAGAGAGAGGAGGTGAGAGAGAGGAGGGTAGAGAGGTGAGAGAGAGGAGGGTAGAGAGGTGAGAGAGAGAGGAGGGTAGAGAGGTGAGAGAGAGAGGAGGGTAGAGAGGTGAGAGAGAGAGGAGGGTAGAGAGGTGAGAGAGAGAGGAGGGTAGAGAGGTGAGAGAGAGAGGAGGGTAGAGAGAGAGGAGGGTAGAGAGGTGAGAGAGAGGAGGGTAGAGAGAGAGGAGGGTAGAGGTGAGAGAGAGGAGGGTAGAGAGGTGAGAGAGAGGAGGGTAGAGAGGTGAGAGAGAGAGGAGGGTAGAGAGAGAGGAGAGTGGAGGGGAGTAAGAGGAGGGTGGAGGGGAGTAAGAGGAGGGTGGAGGGGAGTAAGAGGAGGGTGGAGAGGTGGGAGAGGGGATGTAGAGGAGGGTGGAGGGGAGTAAGAGTGGAGGGGTATAGGGGAGGTTTGGAGGTGGTAAAGGGGAGGTTTGGAGGGGGTAGAGGGGAATAAGAGGGGGAGGTGAGGTTTGGATGGTAGAAGGGAGAGAAAAGAGGGATGAGGGAAGAGGGAGAGTGGTTGAGATCAGTGGAAAGACTGACAGTAGTGTAGAGTGAGAGAAGGTGTTGTGGACACCAGTGTTCTTTATACTGGTAGGTGTTCCTGATTGATGGTCACTGTGTGGTAGCAGACGAGCCAGTGTGTGTGTTGCATTATACATGTACTGACCTTCACTGTGGAGGAGAGCTAGCATAGAGCCAGGGAATCAGTGTGTGCATTTCAGCTTTCGATGTGTGTGTGAGGGGGGGGGGGGGGGGGTGGTATAGTGTACTTTTTTGATGTATTGCTTCACAGGCTTATAATGAAATTGAAGGAGGGAGACGGTTTGACTGACTGTGTGTGTGTGGGGAAGAGAAAGTGGCCGCAGTGGCGAAATGACAATGTACAAAATGTATCAGTTATAAAGCTCATTTCCTGTAATTCTATACATTTTTCTGCAGCTTATGCTGTCTGAGTAACTCAAAGTTAACGTGGTTGAGGGGTTTTCCTGGTTTAGTACGTGTATGTGTCCATGTGTGGGAGGTTTGAACATGGACACTTCCTGAATAGTGACAAGAGATGAAAGTACAGAACAGAGGGGAGAGAGCAGGCGGGTTGTCTACGCGGATATTGAAGGAAAGACGGGGAGAAAGAAGAGACCTACCTAGCTTCCTACATCACGGGTCCAGAATAAACAGCTTCAGCTAAAAGGACTGGAGATGGATGAAGGGGAGGAGACGTGTGTGTGTGTGTGTGTGTGTGTGTGTGTGTGTGTGTGTGTGTGTGTGTGTGTGGACCGTGTTGAGCTGTGAGTTAGGGCGACTTAATCAGCAGGTTATATTTAGCCAGTTCAGGTGATTCCAGTAATGACACAAAGCACAGAGAAGCCTATGTCTCATCCTAGGAGTGTGTGTATGCGGGCGTTGCTGTGTGTGTGTGTGTTTTGTGAGAAGGACATTTGTTGATTTAGCTGGTGACTGCTGAAGTGTCCTGTGATTAAGGTTAATCCCTGACTCCAGCGATGTAAAATGTCTGTCTCTTTCTCCTCTAACCTTATTCCACTGAAGAACACCCACCAACCACTGTGTGTGTGTGCGCTTTGCATGCAAAAACGCCCTCTCTGCAAACAGGGATCCTCTCTACACACACTAACCCTAATGTGTGTGCGAGTTTGTGCGCGTTTACAAATGTATGTGTACAATAGTTTGTGTGTGCGCAGAGGTCGCAGGAAGGCAGAATCCTTGTTCCCTGGTGTGTCTGTGTGCCACTGACAGGAACTGAGGAGGAAAGGAAGGGGAGGGGCTTGGGCTTATGAGGAAATGATGTGTAGGGTCTGGAGAAGAGATAAAGGAGAGAGGGAAGGGGGAGCAGGAAGGAGTTTGTTCTCTCTCAATTCAAAGGGCTTTATTGGCATGGGAAACATGTTTACATTGCCAAAGCAAGTGAAATAGACCATAAACCAAATAGTGTTGCACGGTGTATACCGGTACCACAGTAATATCATGGAATCAACACCTCATGATACCAACATTTTAGAATACTGTAGTATTGTTTAATATTGCCCTACCGATCTAAAGAACCCACTGGCGCCTGTTAGAAAATGTCAAAGTTTGTTTTGTTTTTAAATTCAGCTGAATGTTTTGAAGCAACAGCCGTTAGTCTCTTGTATGCGTCGGTCCAATAAAGGCAGCTGTAATGAGCCAGCCGGCAGCCGTTAGTCTCTTGTATGCGTCGGTCCAATAAAGGCAGCTGTAATGAGCCAGCCGGCAGCCGTTAGTCTCTTGTATGCGTCGGTCCAATAAAGGCAGCTGTAATGAGCCAGCCGGCAGCCATTAGTCTCTTGTATGCGTCGGTCCAATAAAGGCAGCTGTAATGAGCCAGCCGGCAGCCGTTAGTCTCTTGTATGCGTCGGTCCAATAAAGGCAGCTGTAATGAGCCAGCCGGCAGCCGTTAGTCTCTTGTATGCGTCGGTCCAATAAAGGCAGCTGTAATGAGCCAGCCGGCAGCCGTTAGTCTCTTGTATGCGTCGGTCCAATAAAGGCAGCTGTAATGAGCCAGCCGGCAGCCGTTAGTCTCTTGTATGCGTCGGTCCAATAAAGGCAGCTGTAATGAGCCAGCCGGCAGCCGTTACCCACCTGATTCTCTCTGGCCACTCTATTTTAAATATAATTTAGCCCTGATGGCGAGCGGAGATGAGTCTTCTGTTATATTTGACATATTGGAGCAGCGCACAGAGCAAGCAAAGGTGAGCGATTTGTATTATTTCATCCCTGGTAGGACCAAGAGCACAGGCCAGTCTGAGTAGGCTCTGCAATTTCTCTGTCTCTGTGAGTGTCAGAGAGGAGAAATAGAGCACAGCTTCTTCAAAGCCATGCCTGCAGCTTTACAGCAAAGTAAAGGGCGTGTCTCTAGCTCAAATGGAAACAAATCCCCCATAATACTAGAGCTACCTTTTCTCTTCCTTTGCGATTTTTCGTGCATTTAATTTATTTTAACCAACTATGTCGCGGGCCGTTTTTTAAACTAATCCCGGGTTGGTAATTATTGGTTTGACAAACCATTGTTTAGTCATGTTACCAAGCTAACAACCTGCGAACTTGGCAGTACGTCTAGGCAGATTGGCACAGGAAGAAAGGAAAAGGGTCTGCTTCTCCACTCATGAGATGTATTTTAAAGGTACAGTGCGTTAGGAAAGTATTCAGACCCCTTGACTTTTTCCACATTTTGTTATGTTACAGCCTTATTCTAAAATGGATTCAATTGTTGTTTTCCCTCATCAATCGACAAACACAATACCCCATAATGACAAGCAAAAACTGCTTTTTAGAAATGTTTGCACATTTGATTAAAAAAACTCAAATCACGTTTACATAAGTATTCAGACCCTTTACTCAGTACTTTGTTGAAGCACCTTTACAGCCTCGAGTCTTCTTTGGTATGACGCTACAAGCTTGGCAAACCTGTATTTGGGGAGTTTCTCCCATTTCTTCTCTGCAGATCCACTCTAGCTCTATCAGGTTGGATGGGGAGCATTGCTGCAGAGCTATTTTCAGGTATCTCCAGAGATGTTCAATCAGGTTTAAGTCCAGGCTCTGGCTGGTCCACTCAAGGATATTTAGAGACTATTCCCGAAGCCAGTCCTGCGTTGTCTTGGCTGTGTGCTTAGGGTTGTTGTCCTGTTGGAAGGTGAACCTTCGCCCTAGTCTGGGGTCCTGAACACTCTGGAGCAGGTTTTCATCAAGGATCTCTGTACTTTGATCCATATCCCTAGATCCTGACTAGTCTCCCAGTCTCTGCTGCTGAAAAACATCCCCGCAGCATAATGCTGCCAGTCATGTTTTACTGTAGGGATGGTGCCAGGTTTCTGACATCATGTGACGCTTGGCATTCAGGTGAAAGAGTTCAATCTTTGTGTCATCAGACAGGAGAATCTTGTTTCTCATGGTCTGAGAGTCCTTTTGGTGCCTTTTGGCAAACTCCAAGTGGGCTGTCATGTGCCTTTTACTGAGAGTGGCTTCCATCTGGCCACTCTACCATAAAGGCCTGATTGGCGGAGTACTGCAGAGATGGTTGTCCTTCTGGAAGGTTCTCCCATCTCCACAGAGGAACTCTGGAGCTCTGTCAGAGTGACCATCGGGTTTTTGGTCACCTCCCTGACCAAGGCCCTTCTCCGTCGAAGAGAGGCCACGGACAGACAGAGCTGGACAAGATGGAAATGGACACAGTGACCGTGCGCTCCGAGGAAGAGAGGCCACGGACAGACAGAACAAGATAGAAATGGACACAGTGACCGTGCGCTCCGAGGAAGAGAGGCCACGGACAGACAGAGCTGGACAAGATGGAAATGGACACAGTGACCGTGCGCTCCGAGGAAGAGAGGCCACGGACAGACAGAGCTGGACAAGATGGAAATGGACACAGTGACAGTGCGCTCCGAGGAAGAGAGGCCACGGACAGACAGAGCTGGACAAGATGGAAATGGACACAGTGACAGTGCGCTCCGAGGAAGAGAGGCCACGGACAGACAGAGCTGGACAAGATGGAAATGGACACAGTGACCGTGCGCTCCGAGGAAGGGAGGCCACGGACAGACAGAGCTGGACAAGATGGAAATGGACACAGTGACAGTGCGCTCCGAGGAAGAGAGGCCACGGACAGACAGAGCTGGACAAGATGGAAATGGACACAGTGACAGTGCGCTCCGAGGAAGAGAGGCCACGGACAGACAGAGCTGGACAAGATGGAAATGGACACAGTGACAGTGCGCTCCGAGGAAGAGAGGCCACGGACAGACAGAGCTGGACAAGATGGAAATGGACACAGTGACAGTGCGCTCCGAGGAAGAGAGGCCACGGACAGACAGAGCTGGACAAGATGGAAATGGACACAGTGACAGTGCGCTCCGAGGAAGAGAGGCCACGGACAGACAGAGCTGGACAAGATGGAAATGGACACAGTGACAGTGCGCTCCGAGGAAGAGAGGCCACGGACAGACAGAGCTGGACAAGATGGAAATGGACACAGTGACAGTGCGCTCCGAGGAAGAGAGGCCACGGACAGACAGAGCTGGACAAGATGGAAATGGACACAGTGACCGTGCGCTCCGAGGAAGAGAGGCCACGGACAGACAGAGTTGGACAAGATGGAAATGGACACAGTGACCGTGCGCTCCGAGGAAGAGAGGCCACGGACAGACAGAGCTGGACAAGATGGAAATGGACACAGTGACAGTGCACACCGAGGAAGGCCACGGACAGACAGAGCTGGACAAGATGGAAATGGACACAGTGACAGTGCGCTCCGAGGAAGAGAGGCCACGGACAGACAGAGCTGGACAAGATGGAAATGGACACAGTGACCGTGCGCTCCGAGGAAGGGAGGCCACGGACAGACAGAGCTGGACAAGATGGAAATGGACACAGTGACAGTGCGCTCCGAGGAAGAGAGGCCACGGACAGACAGAGCTGGACAAGATGGAAATGGACACAGTGACAGTGCGCTCCGAGGAAGAGAGGCCACGGACAGACAGAGCTGGACAAGATGGAAATGGACACAGTGACAGTGCGCTCCGAGGAAGAGAGGCCACGGACAGACAGAGCTGGACAAGATGGAAATGGACACAGTGACAGTGCGCTCCGAGGAAGAGAGGCCACGGACAGACAGAGCTGGACAAGATGGAAATGGACACAGTGACAGTGCGCTCCGAGGAAGAGAGGCCACGGACAGACAGAGTTGAAACTTCACTGCTAGACATGTATGATGAAATCCTGGTTGAGACTGAACAAAGAAACAGCACAGCAAGTAAGTGAAAGAAATAAGATTTGATTGTGTTTTACTGGTAATGGGGACATGCGTAAATGCCAACAAAATAACTTTGTGTGTGACACGTGTATTTAACTAGGCAAGTCCGTTAACAAATCCCTATTTACAATGACGGCCTACCCCGGACTACGCTGGGCCAATTGTGCACTGTCCTATGGGACTCCCAATCACTGCCGGATGTGATGCAGCCTGGATTCGAACTAGGGACTGTAGTGACGACCTCTTGCACTGAGATGCTGTGCCTTAGACTGCTGTGTCCATGTGTGTGTGTTAACTTTTTAACCGTAGTAGAATGCTTAAAAGGCCGCTAAAATGTTTAATATTGGTTATCGGTATCTTTTTTTTTGGCAAGGAAAATATTGGATATCAGCCACAAATGTCGTATCAGTGCATCTCTAATTTCGAGTCTCATAGCAAAAGGTCTGAATACTTATGTAAATAATGTATTTCTGTTTTTGAATTTGAATACATTTTCAAAAAATTCTAAACCTGTTTTCTTCTTGTCAATATGGGGTATTGTGTGGAGATGAGGAAAAAACTATGAATCCATTTTAGAATGCGACTATAACGTAACAAAATGTGGGATACCTTCAGAATGCACTGTAGGATTCTAATAGGTGTAATGCAGATCATTATGCATGTATATTCCTTCAGCCAAATCACAGGTAGGTCTTTGCAAATATGAGCAAATCAGCCATTCTATGCAGTACTGTATTATACAGTGTGAAGTTAATTTAATGTGTTTGTATTGAGTGGAAGTGTGAATATCAGTGACAGTTGTTTTGCGTAGCACATGCGCAGAATGTTTACACAACTGGAACAAGCATCTGGGGGGGGGGGACAGGATTAGAGGTCGGCCGATGATGATTTTTCAACGCCAATACCGATTTATTGGAGGACCAAAAATAAAAGCCAATACCGATTAATCGGCCGATTATATTTATTTATTTATTTATTTATTTATTTGCAATAATGACCATTACAACAATACTGAATGAACACTTGTTTTAAGTTAATATAATACATTAATAAAATCAATTTAGCCTCAAATAAATAATGAAACATGTTCAATTTGGTTTAAATAATGCAAAAACAAAGTGTTGGAGAAGAAAGTAAAAGTGCAATATGTGCCATGTAAGAAAGCTAACGTTTAAGTTCCTTGCTCAGAACATGATGGTTCCTTTTAACATGAGTCTTCAATATTTCCAGGTAAGACGTTTTAGGTTGTAGTTATTATAGGAATTATAGGACTATTTCTCTTTATACCATTTGTATTTAATTAATCTTTGACTATTGGATGTTCTTATAGGAACTTTAGTATTGCCAGTGTAACAGTATAGCATCCGTCCCTCTCCTCGCTCCTACCTGGGCTCGAACCAGGAACACAACGACAACAGCCACCCTCGAAGCAGCGTTACCCATGCGGAGCAAGGGGAACAACCACTCCAAGTCTCAGAGCGAGTGACGATTGAAACACTATTAGCGCGCACCCCGCTAACTAGCTAGCCATTTCACTTCGGTTACATTAGCCTCATCTCGGGAGTTGATAATCTTGAAGTCATAAACTGCGCAATGCTTGACGCATAACGAAGAGCTGCTGGCAAAACGCACGAAAGTGCTGTTTGAATGAATGCTTACGAGCCTGCTGCTGCCTACCGCTCAGTCAGATACTTGTATGCTCAGTCAGATTATATGCAACGCAGGACACGCTAGATAAACTAGTAATATCATCAACCATGTGTAGTTAACTAGTGATTATGATTGATTGATTGTTTTTTATAAGATAAGTTTAATGCTAGCTAGCAACTTACCTTGGCTTACTGCATTCGCATAACAGGCAGTCCTCCTTGTGGAGTGCAACGAGAGGCAGGTGGTTATAGCGTTGGACCAGTTAACTGTAAGGTTGCAAGATTGGATCCCCCGAGCTGACAAGGTGAAAATCTATTAACCCACCGTTCCTAGGCCGTCATTGAAAATAAGAATGTGTTCTTAACTGACTTGCCTAGTTAAATAAAGATTAAATAAAGGTGTAAAAAAATCAGTTTCCAGAAATACCGATTTCCGATTGTTATGAAAACTTGAAATCGGCCCTAATTAATCGGCCATTCCGATTAATCGATCGACCTCTACTAGGTTAACTTGCATTAATTTGTGGAATTAAATTGCTGCGTTTGTATTTATCACATGAGCACAGCATACAGCCTAGTTTGAGGAGTGGAATAGCCTACCACCTGTCAGACAGTGTGAGAGTAGCTCCTCAAAAAAGCTCTAAGCTACTGGAGGGAAGCCTGCTTGTGTGTCAGCACAGTCATTGCAGAACAAATAACAATTCTAAGTGCAATGCGTGTTAACTTTGGTGACCACGATTTAAAAAGGAGCTATTTTTATTTCTTAATCTCACCTCGTAATGCGCTCCTCCAGTTTTCCATTCAGATGCATAGTCAACGGTCGGCTGTCTGGGGTCTATCAGCTCATCACGCACCACTTTGCAACGTGAGCTTGAGGCAGTACAAATGTTTGAAACCTAAACATTTTACATTACTTCAAATAATGAGGCATGTCTTATGTTGCTTCAGAGTAGCCAAAATTCAACCTTAGAAACATGGAGGCAATTATTTTATAAAGACCAGCATTTCTCTCCTATTATATTGATTTTCATAACTTTCTATTCGTTGTCCAGAAGCCAAAGGCACAATCCTAGTCATATTAACAACCCATCCTAGTAGTTGCATCTTTAGATTCCCCCTTTAAGTTTCTATCTCTGCATATGGAACTGCTAGCATTAGGTGCCCTGTTTAGAATTGTGTTTTCCGCCAGTTGCATTTTGGCAAATGTTTGAAGATGAGGTTTTGTTAGCTGCTTCATTACTGGAGTTGCATGTTCAATAATAGGCTATAGCCTTCTCACTGTTAGACGATAGGCTTGCTAATGTTGCATGTTCAATAATAGGCTATAGCCTTCTCACTGTTAGACGATAGGCTTGCTAATGTTGCATGTTCAATAATAGGCTATAGCCTTCTCACTGTTAGACGATAGGCTTGCTAATGTTGCATGTTCAATAATAGGCTATAGCCTTCTCACTGTTAGACGATAGGCTTGCTAATGTTGCATGTTCAATAATAGGCTATAGCCTTCTCACTGTTAGACGATAGGCTTGCTAATGTTGCATGTTCAATAATAGGCTATAGCCTTCTCACTGTTAGACGATAGGCTTGCTAATGTTGCATGTTCAATAATAGGCTATAGCCTTCTCACTGTTAGACGATAGGCTTGCTAATGTTGCATGTTCAATAATAGGCTATAGCCTTCTCACTGTTAGACGATAGGCTTGCTAATGTTGCATGTTCAATAATAGGCTATAGCCTTCTCACTGTTAGACGATAGGCTTGCTAATGTTGCATGTTCAATAATAGGCTATAGCCTTCTCACTGTTAGACGATAGGCTTGCTAATGTTGCATGTTCAATAATAGGCTATAGCCTTCTCACTGTTAGACGATAGGCTTGCTAATGTTGCATGTTCAATAATAGGCTATAGCCTTCTCACTGTTAGACGATAGGCTTGCTAATGTTGCATGTTCAATAATAGGCTATAGCCTTCTCACTGTTAGACGATAGGCTTGCTAATGTTGCATGTTCAATAATAGGCTATAGCCTTCTCACTGTTAGACGATAGGCTTGCTAATGTTGCATGTTCAATAATAGGCTATAGCCTTCTCACTGTTAGACGATAGGCTTGCTAATGTTGCATGTTCAATAATAGGCTATAGCCTTCTCACTGTTAGACGATAGGCTTGCTAATGTTGCATGTTCAATAATAGGCTATAGCCTTCTCACTGTTAGACGATAGGCTTGCTAATGTTGCATGTTCAATAATAGGCTATAGCCTTCTCACTGTTAGACGATAGGCTTGCTAATGTTGCATGTTCAATAATAGGCTATAGCCTTCTCACTGTTAGACGATAGGCTTGCTAATGTTGCATGTTCAATAATAGGCTATAGCCTTCTCACTGTTAGACGATAGGCTTGCTAATGTTGCATGTTCAATAATAGGCTATAGCCTTCTCACTGTTAGACGATAGGCTTGCTAATGTTGCATGTTCAATAATAGGCTATAGCCTTCTCACTGTTAGACGATAGGCTTGCTAATGTTGCATGTTCAATAATAGGCTATAGCCTTCTCACTGTTAGACGATAGGCTTGCTAATGTTGCATGTTCAATAATAGGCTATAGCCTTCTCACTGTTAGACGATAGGCTTGCTAATGTTGCATGTTCAATAATAGGCTATAGCCTTCTCACTGTTAGACGATAGGCTTGCTAATGTTGCATGTTCAATAATAGGCTATAGCCTTCTCACTGTTAGACGATAGGCTTGCTAATGTTGCATGTTCAATAATAGGCTATAGCCTTCTCACTGTTAGACGATAGGCTTGCTAATGTTGCATGTTCAATAATAGGCTATAGCCTTCTCACTGTTAGACGATAGGCTTGCTAATGTTGCATGTTCAATAATAGGCTATAGCCTTCTCACTGTTAGACGATAGGCTTGCTAATGTTGCATGTTCAATAATAGGCTATAGCCTTCTCACTGTTAGACGATAGGCTTGCTAATGTTGCATGTTCAATAATAGGCTATAGCCTTCTCACTGTTAGACGATAGGCTTGCTAATGTTGCATGTTCAATAATAGGCTATAGCCTTCTCACTGTTAGACGATAGGCTTGCTAATGTTGCATGTTCAATAATAGGCTATAGCCTTCTCACTGTTAGACGATAGGCTTGCTAATGTTGCATGTTCAATAATAGGCTATAGCCTTCTCACTGTTAGACGATAGGCTTGCTAATGTTGCATGTTCAATAATAGGCTATAGCCTTCTCACTGTTAGACGATAGGCTTGCTAATGTTGCATGTTCAATAATAGGCTATAGCCTTCTCACTGTTAGACGATAGGCTTGCTAATGTTGCATGTTCAATAATAGGCTATAGCCTTCTCACTGTTAGACGATAGGCTTGCTAATGTTGCATGTTCAATAATAGGCTATAGCCTTCTCACTGTTAGACGATAGGCTTGCTAATGTTGCATGTTCAATAATAGGCTATAGCCTTCTCACTGTTAGACGATAGGCTTGCTAATGTTGCATGTTCAATAATAGGCTATAGCCTTCTCACTGTTAGACGATAGGCTTGCTAATGTTGCATGTTCAATAATAGGCTATAGCCTTCTCACTGTTAGACGATAGGCTTGCTAATGTTGCATGTTCAATAATAGGCTATAGCCTTCTCACTGTTAGACGATAGGCTTGCTAATGTTGCATGTTCAATAATAGGCTATAGCCTTCTCACTGTTAGACGATAGGCTTGCTAATGTTGCATGTTCAATAATAGGCTATAGCCTTCTCACTGTTAGACGATAGGCTTGCTAATGTTGCATGTTCAATAATAGGCTATAGCCTTCTCACTGTTAGACGATAGGCTTGCTAATGTTGCATGTTTCCGTTAAGCTCTTAATGAAAAATGTCTGGTCCTTGTATGCATGACCGCTTAATGAGGGTCTGTTAGTCGGCAGCAAAATTGACCGAAATTTGCTTCCCTACTTTGTACAGTCACTCGCTCTCGCTGTCTCGCTCTCGCTGTCTCCCTCACTGGGCTGGTGAGATAGAGATGCCATTGCAGACAGAAGTGTGTAGTAATGATGGGAGAGTTAGCTCTGTGTCAAGGCCCTATATACCTGTACTACAGAGGGAAATGATGCTTCACGATGCACATCAACCCTGTCACCTCTCTGCCTGGACCATCTCACTGTCTTTTGCTGCTATACCTCCACATCAAATGGTATCTGCCACAACACATTCTTTAAGAGGGGTGTGAGCATCTGTGAGTGAGTGTATAGGGGGGTGCGTCTGTGAGTGAGCGTATATGGGGGGTGAGCATCTGTGTGAGCGTATAGGGGGGTGAGCATCTGTGAGTGAGCGTATAGGGGGTGAGCATCTGTGAGTGAGCGTATAGGGGGGTGAGCATCTGTGAGTGAGCGTATATGGGGGGTGTGTCTGTGCGTATAGGGGGTGAGCATCTGTGAGTGAGCGTATAGGGGGGTGAGCATCTGTGAGTGAGCGTATATGGGGGGGGTGTCTGTTTGAGCTTATAGGGGGGTGAGCATCTGTGAGTGAGCGTATAGGGGGGTGAGCATCTGTGAGTGAGCGTATAGGGGGGTGAGCATCTGTGTTTGAGCGTATATGGGGGGTGTGTCTGTTTGAGCGTATAGGGGGTGAGCATCTGAGTGAGGGTATAGGGGGGTGAGCATCTGTGAGTGAGCGTATAGGGGGGTGAGCATCTGTGAGTGAGCGTATATGGGGGGTGTGTCTGAGCGTATAGGGGGGTGAGCATCTGTGAGTGAGGGTATAGGGGGGTGAGCATCTGTGAGTGAGCGTATAGGGGGGTGCGTCTGTGAGTGAGCGTATATGGGGGGTGCGTCTGAGCGTATAGAGGGGTGAGCATCTGTGAGTGAGGGTATAGGGGGGTGAGCGTATAGGGGGGTGAGCATCTGTGAGTGAGGGTATAGGGGGGTGAGCATCTGTGAGTGAGCGTATAGGGGGTGAGCATCTGTGAGTGAGCGTATAGGGGGGTGAGCATCTGTGAGTGAGGGTATAGGGGGGTGAGCATCTGTGTGAGCGTATAGGCGGGTGAGCATCTGTGAGTGAGCGTATAGGGGGGTGAGCATCTGTGAGTGAGCGTATAGGGGGGTGCGACTGTGTTTGAGCGTATAGTGGGGGTGCGTCTGTTTGAGCGTATAGTGGGGGTGCGTCTGTTTGAGCGTATATGGGGGGTGCGTCTGTGTTTGAGCGTATAGTGGGGGTGCGTCTGTGTGAGCGTATAGTGGGGGTGCGTCTGTGTTTGAGCGTATAGGGGGGATGCGTCTGTGTTTTAGCGTATAGGGGGGGTGCGTCTGTTTGAGCTTATGGGGGGGGGGGTGTTTGTGTGTGCATATAGGACGGATCTGTGTGTAAGCATATTTGGGGGGGAGGGGTGGGTATATCTGTGTGAGCCTGTAGGGGGGGTGTATCTGTGTGTTAGCGTATCGGGGGGGTGTTTCTGTGTGTGAGTGTATAGGGGGTGGGGGTTTATCTGTGTGTTAGTGTATCGGGGAGGGTGGGGGGTGTTTCTGTGTGCGAGCGTATGGAGGGGGGTGTTTCTGTGTGCGAGCGTATGGAGGGGGGTGTTTCTGTGTGCGAGCGTATGGAGGGGGGTGTTTCTGTGTGCGAGCGTATGGAGGGGGGTGTTTTTGTGTGTTAGCGTATGGAGGGGGGTGTTTGTGTGTGAGCCTATAGGGGGGGTGTATCTGTGTGTGAGCGTATCGGGGGGTGGTGTTTCTGTGTGCTAGCGTATAGGGGTGTTTCTGTGTGAGTGTATGGGGGGGGTGTCTGTGAGCGTATTGGGGCAGTGTATCTGTGTGTGAGCGTATTGGGGGGGTGTATATGTGTGTGAGAGTATTGGGGGGGTTTATCTGTGTGTGAGCCTGTAGGGGGGGGTGTATCTGTGTGTGAGCGTATTGGGGGGGTGTATCTGTGTGTGTGTGTGTGTGTGAGTGCATGTGTAGCTAGTAGTGATGCACCGAAATTACATTTTTGGCAGATATCCAATATTTTTCTTGCCAGAAAAGTGATACTGATATTTACAATTTTTGGGACCTTTTAAACATTCTAGTACAGTCAAATAGTTAACACACACACATGGACGTAGCAGTCTACTGCACTGCATCTCGGTGCAAGAGGCGTCACTACAGTCCCTGGTTCGAATCCAGACTGCATCACATCTGGCAGTGATTGGGAGTCCCATAGGGTGGTGCACAATTTGCCCAGCGTCGTCCATGTTTGGCCGGGGTAGGCCATCATTGTAAATAAGAATTTGTTCTTAATTGACTTGCCTAAATGAAGGTTACACACACCACACTGACCAAAAAGTTATTTTGTTGGCATTTACGCATGTCCCCATTACCAGTAAAACAAAATCAAAACCTATTTCTTTCACTTGCTGTGTTGTTTCGTTGTTCATTTGTTCAGTCGTTTCATTCTCATCCAGGATACTATGGAATGCTGTTTGGGTCTTTGCATGTCAAATATGCTTGTTGACCAATCAGGACCTGAATATGACACACAATAATTTTTTTACCCCCTTTTTCTCCCCAATTTTCGTGGTATCCAATTGTTAGTCGTTACTGTCTTGTCTCATCGCTACAACTCCCGTACGGGCTCGGGAGAGACTAAGGTCAAGAGCCACGCGTCCTCCGAAACACAACCCAACCAAGCCACACTGCTTCTTAACACAGCGCGCATCCAACCCGGAAGCCAGCCGCACCAATGTGTCGGAGGAAACACCGTACGCCGAGCAACCTGGTCCGTGTGCACTGCGCCCGGCCCACTACAGGAGTCGCTAGTGCGCGATGAGTCAAGGATATCCCTACCGGCCCAAACCCTCCCTAACCCGGACGACGCTAGGCCAATTGTGCGTCGCCCCATGAACCTCCCGGTTGCGGCTGGCTGCGACAGAGCCTGGGCTCGAACCCAGAGTCTCTGGTGGCACAGATAGCACTGCTTAGACCACTGCGCCACCCGTGAGGCAACGTGTACATTTTTTACGTAGTTATTGCATTGATTACACTATAACGGTTCATCGATACGTATGCTATGATGCTGGTAAAGTTGTTTCGTGCACCTACAATGCTGGTCATTTAAAAAGCTAGCTAGCTCATGGATGCAAACTATGTTCTTCCCCAAAAACATAGCAAAGTGACATGTTTCAGTAGCTATAGTTAGCTAGCTAACTAACTATAGCTAGGTGTCATCTAAAATAACTCTAATTTATAAGACAGTTCTTATTTGATTAATGGTGGTCGGACCCATCTATGTGAATCTAGCCACAATAGTGGACATTGCAGTTAGCCTTCAAAATAAAAGTATGTCCATTGACAGTGATGCAAATCAATACAAATAGTATAATTATGAGGTTGGAATGTTGTACACTGTACAGCCTTACCCCATGTCATTGATCTACAATCCATAGGTATCAGTCCTCAGTGCCACCCAGAGAACATTTGCGTCATAACTCTTATTGCGGGACTCTGTAACAACAGTGAATTGAGACATTTACTGTCAACATGTGTATTGAACACTATTCCAGAGGAAAAACAATGCTGCGTGGGTGTTTTGGAGTCTGATAACTCTGAGGACGTTGGGAAGAAATATTTTGGGTATTGAGTAGACTGATACCTAATTTCAATGATCCCCAATCCTTAGGTAAAGCTGTACAGTGCAATATGAATGTCAATACACACAATAGGTTGACTGGGGAGGTGATTTCACACAGTGACTGTCCTGAGATAAGAGCTACAATGCTAATATGTGTGTAAACTCTTCACAGTTGTGTTCTTTGGGTGTCACTGAGTAGACTGATACCCCATTTCATTGCTTCACATTCCAACCTCGTTTAACATTACCTTGTCTAAATATGGCATGATTCCACAAATTGTAACCTTCTGCATCACTTTCAAAGAGGTACTTTTATTTTGAAGGCAAACTGCAAATTCCACTATTGTGCCAAATCCTTATTGTGGCTACCTTCACAAAACATAACCAGGTCCGGTCGAGCCTCACTAGCCATATGAAGCTAACTGGCTGCTTATAACGTTAGCTTTGGGCAACAGGGTTAAGTAGCTGGCTAGCTATTTATTTTCATGAACTGATGTTCAATTTCAATAGGTGAACAACAAGTGGCAACCTAGCTAATACTTACTCACAAGGATTCCTAAATCATTGCTAAGAATAATGAAAATGACTGCAGTTTCTACTAGTCATTGTTTTCAAGCTGGTTGTATTGGTGCTAGCTTAGTACCAGCTAAAGCTAGCTACCCCAGAAGTTGTGGTCGAACAAATGCTTTATTCCCAATGCGGTATTGTAAACACATTGTTCGTGGCTGGTGTTCGCTTGTTTGCAGACTTTTGTAGAGCTTTGACAGTGTTACTGATAGTTGGTGGCGTTTGACTTACACAACATTATATAATAGAACTGTTATTTGACGTGTCAAATGAAAAGCTTATTTAACACTTCAAATAGTGTTATTGTCAAATAGTGTGGTTTGATGTCGATCTGTTTTTTGACACGCAAAGACCCAAACGACATTCCATAGTATGTTGTGAAGCTAATAGCAGTGACGCTATTACTGTGTAACTCTGGTAGGGCAACGTGTACCGGTGCTCGACCAGTCGGCGAAAGCCAACATCACCCATTTCAGAGAACGGTTGATTGTCAAAAGCAATGAATTCCATTATCTTGGTGTTAATTGATTTCGCCTGTGAGGTGTCTCGCTGAAATGTTCTTACTCTTTCAAATGACTTGTTGACTGCTTGATCCACACAGCGGACATTGTGGGTTAGGTTAGGAATGCTGTGTTGCACGTGTAGCGCCATTTGACTTGCCATCATTACGTCATGTACCTACGTTATATAGGTCTGCACGTCAGCTTTGACATCGGTTTTGCACATCAGTGTTAAACTGGACATCGGGCTGATACAGATGTTGGCATTTTTAGATAATATCGGCCGATTCTGATATGTTTACCGATAGGGATGCAGGATATAGTTGCTAGCTTATCAATTAGCCTTTAACTGAATCAATAAGCACAGCAGTAGTAAGCAGGTTATCTTTCTCTCCTCTTTTCCACTTTGCCTTTTGGTCTCTACCTCCTGAGGTTATGAAGAGACACTGCTCACAACAGCTCCGTTAACAACCGCACACTCAGTCATATCGTGTGTGTGTGTGTGTGTGTGTGTGTGTGTGTGTGTGAGGGAGCGGGTGCTTTTTTTGTATGTGTTACTGTGAGATGGCCTCATGCTTTAAATAACCTCTTCTTCCTTTGTTATGGAGGACAGAGTTAACGTGTGTGTGGAGTGAGAGTCACTCAATCATAGAGAAGAGAAGTGAAAATGCCAATCTCCTAAAATCCACTGTCCCCTGATCCCTTCTCTTCTACCATTCTTCTTACTTACATCCTCATCTCTCCTATCCTCTCTCCTAACCTATAGTAGCGTAGTTTCTCTCAAGGTTTCTACCTAGGCAGGGATTTCCCACTGGCTGTGGTAACCTGTGCTTCTTGGTGGAGAATTAAACCTAGCAGCTCACAGCTCTCAATCAATTGATCAGATTGCGTTTGATAGTGCGTCATTGACTCTTTAATCAGTAGTGTGGAAAAAGAAAGAATGATTTGGAGATAAGGGGGAAGAGGGAGGTGATTGAAGTGTCAAGAGAAAAGGGCTCGTAGGCTAGTTGTTGTTTTTCACCTCAGGGGTGTGCTCAGCCGCGTGTTTTTCACCACAGAGGGGTGTGCTCAGCCGTGTGTTTTTCACCACAGAGGGGTGTGCTCAGCCGCCTGTTTTTCACCACAGAGGGGTGTGCTCAGCCGTGTGTTTTTCACCACAGAGGGGTGTGCTCAGCCGCCTGTTTTTCACCACAGAGGGGTGTGCTCAGCCACGTGTTTTTCACCACAGAGCTAGTTAGTCACCAACGCCTGGTTAGTTGGTAAACTCAGAGCATTTCGCTCTCAGAGCGTTCAGAGTGCACACTGGACGCTCTGGCCAAGGAGTAGGGTTGATCCGAGCGTTCTGATCTGACAACAGCAGTCAAGCTGGTTAGGCTGTTGTCATGTTATCCAGAGCTTTGGTGACTAACTGTGCTGCTGGCAACAATTTAATAACACTTTTTTTTGCCAACGCTTACTGACACCGGACATCTGAAATCGGAGTAGATAGCCAGAGCTACGTCTATCGACAGTTGTCACAGTGACATCATAACCATTCTATTGAAATAGTTACTTGCAAAGTGGAATCTTTTATTTAGACATCTAGCTAGCTAAACAATGAACCATAATCCCAACTCATAACGTTACTACCCTGCATGCCACTAACCAACAAGGTTCAATGTTAGTTAGCTAACATTAGGCTATAACTAGCAATGCAAATGGATTTTGAGATACAAATAATATTACTAAACAGGTCAGACAAGTAATGTTAGCCAGCCAGCTAACAGTATACTTTAATTAACTTAAAATTAAATTTAAATGACTTCTGACAAAATTTGAAACTTGTAATATCTGAAAATGTAGCTAGCTAGACTCTCTTACATGGATGGACTTCTCCCTCTCTGTCACGGATGCCATGGTTGCCCTTAATTTGAAGATGTAATCCGGAGACAGGTGTTTTTTTTACAACATCCTTGTGTGTTCTCTTTACGACTCTCCATATTTGCATACGTTCAAATGGCTCTCATGTGAAATAGTGACGCCAACATATGCCACCTAGCTTCCTGAAACCAGCCACATATATATTTACTCTAATAAACAAAAATATACTTCCACAACAGACATGAACTTTTATTTTCACTGATTGCCATCTGAGATGTGAAATATCTCTGCTGATGATGTGGTGTATCGGCTGTAACAACACATGCACACGTGTCGTGAAGGCTATGATGCGGTTACCGTGGCAACACACAGGCTTTTTTTGCGAGCTGTTCAGATGGGCTTCAGTAGATTGTGTGTGTGTGTCCTAGTGTGTGTAAACGTTTGTGTTAGTGATACGTAGATAATAATGCAGACAATAGAGATGTAAGATGACGCTCACCCCCTGTAATTGTGGTTCATTTCAAGCACATTGCAATGTGTGTGTCTGATAGGGGATTTGCTCAATGAGATGAGGACATTGTTCTCTTACTAAGGCTAATCCACTAGAAAGGCCTACTTCTCCAAATGAAAGGTGTGTGTGTGAATGACCCCAGAAGCTTTATTTACAATGATATTACCTTTCCTACTTTTAGTTAGGTCAAAACACACACACACACACCTAAAGCTGATGTCATAATGTCAAAGAAACAACTCTGACAGTGTGTATGTGTGTTCTCTGTTTCAGGGTTTCTGCTGTTCAAGGATTTTTGTTTGAATGAAATAGATGAGGCCGTACCACAGCTCAAGTTCTACGAAGAAGTGAGAGAAACACACACCTCTATCTCTGTCTGCCTTTCTCTCTCTCTCCCCTCTGTCTGTCTCTCTCTCTCTCCCCTCTGTCTGTCTCTCTCTCTCTCCCCTCTGTCTGTCTCTCTCTCCCCTCTGTCTGTCTCTCTCTCTCTCCCCTCTGTCTGTCTCTCTCTCTCTCCCCTCTCTCTGTCTCTCTCTCTCTCCCCTCTCTGTCTCTCTCTCTCCCCTGTCTGTCTGTCTCTCTCTCTCCCCTGTCTGTCTGTCTCTGTCTCGCTCTCTCCCTCTCTATAGTCAGTGGTTAGAGAGCAGAAGTCTAGTGTGTGTCAGTTGTATTAAAGGTCATGTGAGATGTTTGAGATTAGGCAAATTTCATGGTGTTTCAGAGGAAGTGTATGTGTGTGTGTGTGTGTGTGTGTGTCAGATTAAGGACTACGAGAAGTTGGATTCTGAAGAGGAGCGGTTGTGTCGTAGCAGACAGATCTATGATGGATACATCATGAAGGAACTCCTCTCCTGTTCACATGTAAGGTCAACATGGGACACAAACCAACACAGTGTAACAAACTCCCCTAAAATGCTGTCATCTCTCAGGGAGGAGGTTGACATGAATTAACACAATGCAACACCCCAACCTATCTAAAACACTTTACATGGTATATTGGACTGGAAATGACTTGTCACATGACCCTCCTCTCTCTCTCCTCCACCCCCCATACTCTTCTCCATTCCCCCTTCTCTCTCTGTCTTGCTGTCGATCTCTCTCTCTCAGGCCTTCTCTAAGAAAGCAGTAGACCACGTTCAGACTCACCTGGCCAAGAAACAGGTGCCTCCCTCTCTCTTCCAGGTAAGGAACACACACACAAACTGCAGCAACAATCTAACTCCTGTGTGTGTCTCTGTGCCGTCCCACATAGTGGGGTTCCGACACACACACACCATAACCTAGTTCTATTATTATGATTATCATGACCATTGGTATTTATCCTGCGACTTGTTACTTTTACCCCTGTTTATATGTACATGTCTACCACAATCCCTCCAGTACCCCTGTTTACATGTACATGTCTACCACAATCCCTCCAGTACCCCTGTTTACATGTACATGTCTACCACAATCCCTCCAGTACCCCTGTTTACATGTACATGTCTACCACAATCCCTCCAATACCCCTGTTTACATGTACATGTCTACCACAATCCCTCCAGTACCCCTGTTTACATGTACATGTCTACCACAATCCCTCCAATACCCCTGTTTACATGTACATGTCTACCACAATCCCTCCAATACCCCTGTTTATATGTACATGTCTACCACAATCCCTCCAGTACCCCTGTTTACATGTACATGTCTACCACAATCCCTCCAATACCCCTGTTTATATGTACATGTCTACCACAATCCCTCCAGTACCCCTGTTTACATGTACATGTCTACCACAATCCCTCCAGTACCCCTGTTTATATGTACATGTCTACCACAATCACTCTAGTAGCCCTGTTAAATGAACATATCTACCTCAATCACTCTAGTAGCCCTGTTAAATGAACATATCTACCTCAATCACTCCAGTAGCCCTGTTAAATGAACATATCTACCTCAATCACTCTAGTAGCCCTGTTAAATGAACATATCTACCTCAATCACTCTAGTAGCCCTGTTAAATGAACATATCTACCTCAATCACTCTAGTAGCCCTGTTAAATGAACATATCTACCTCAATCACTCTAGTAGCCCTGTTAAATGAACATATCTACCTCAATCACTCCAGTAGCCCTGTTAAATGAACATATCTACCTCAATCACTCTAGTAGCCCTGTTAAATGAACATATCTACCTCAATCACTCTAGTAGCCCTGTTAAATGAACATATCTACCTCAATCACTCTAGTAGCCCTGTTAAATGAACATATCTACCTCAATCACTCTAGTAGCCCTGTTAAATGAACATATCTACCTCAATCACTCTAGTAGCCCTGTTAAATGAACATATCTACCTCAATCACTCTAGTAGCCCTGTTAAATGAACATATCTACCTCAATCACTCTAGTAGCCCTGTTAAATGAACATATCTACCTCAATCACTCTAGTAGCCCTGCACATTTGAATGATGGTACTGGCATTGACCTTTTTTCTTCTTCTCGTATTTCACGTTCTTCTTCTTATCTATATTACTACACTTATTGTGCATTGTTGGGAAATAACTCACAAGTTCAGCATTTCACTGTACTGGTTTACACCTGCTGTATCCTGTGCATCGACAATAAAACGTTGAAACTTGAAACGCACAGACTCACAAACTCCTGTTTGTGTTCAGCCGTACATTGTGGAGATCTGTGACAGTCTGCGAGGGATGATCTTCCGCAAGTTCATAGAGAGGTGAGACGGGGGGGAGAGGGAGGAGGGGGGAGACGGGGGGTGGGGGTGTAGAATAAATATGTTGCATACTGGCCAGAGTAATACAGTTTTTCATTGTACCCAGATTTCGAATAAAGTGCTTTATTATCCCTTCATCCATTTGTGTCGTAAGGGAAACGAGTTTCTCCACAGTCAGTAGGTCAGTAGGTCGGGGAATATTTATTTTCTACATGTTTTATCGAACCTGTATTTAACTAGGCAAGTCAGTTAAGAACAAATTATTATTTACAATGATGGCCTGCCTCGGCCAAACCCGGGCGACGCTGGGCCAATTGTGCGCCGCCCTATGGGACTCCCAATCACAGCAGATGTGATACAGCCTGGATTCGAACCAGGGACTCTAGTGACGCCTCTTGCACTGAGATGCAGTGCCTTAGTCCGCTGCGCTGCTCCTTCTTTCTGTCTACCTCTCCTCATCTTTCTTTTTTCTCTCTTTCATCAGTGACAAGTTCACTCGTTTCTGCCAGTGGAAGAATGTGGAGCTGAACATCCATGTGAGTTGTATTTTGTATGTGTGTGTGTTATTCTAACTTACTGTATGGATTGTGGTGATGTTTTGCCTGTGAAAGGCTTTTTCACCTCTTATTGCCTACTGTCTGAAGTGTAACATCACGTCAGCTTCTCTCTCTGTCTTGTTCTCTCTCTCTCCATCTCGCTCGTTCTACATCTCCCCCTCACTCTATCTCTCTCGCCTCTCTTCAGTTGACGATGAATGACTTCAGTGTCCATCGTATCATTGGTCGAGGGGGTTTCGGGGAGGTGTACGGCTGCAGGAAGGCTGACACCGGCAAGATGTGAGTAGCGCAGGAGCATGAACTTGCAGAGAAAGAGGGGTGGTTAAAGTGGAGAAAATAAACATTCACACAATAAATGACTGGAGGGGATAAAAGATCCTACAGGAACAGTGAGTTCTCAGCAGTACAGCACCAGTAAGGTCGTGTGTGTGTGTGTGTCAGGTATGCCATGAAGTGTTTGGATAAGAAGAGGATCAAGATGAAGCAGGGAGAGACTCTGGCTCTGAACGAGAGAATCATGTTGTCCCTTGTCAGCACAGGGGTGAGTCTAACACACCGCTTTCTGTGCACTCTGTTTATACATATGTATATTCACATACACAGTACAAGGGAGTATCATTTTCAGATTGACCTGTCTGACTTTATCATTTAAACACGTCCCCTCCCTCTTTCTCTCTAGGACTGTCCGTTCATAGTGTGTATGACATACGCCTTCCACACACCAGACAAACTCTGTTTCATTCTGGACCTGATGAACGGTAAGACTCCTGAAAGGTGGCAGGTCTCGCCTGGTTCAACCTGCAGGTGAGACACCAGTCACCATGAGGAGTCTCATTGTAGTGGTCTGTCCCTCTGAGGATCATGGTAAAGTACACGGTCACACAGAATGGGACAGGACATCACTGATGGCTCTCTGTCCCTCTGGGCTGATGCGCAACTGACAGTCTCTGACGTGTGTCTGGTTAAGTAGGCTACATCCCCATCTACAGACAATCTCCAATGGATTCAGAGTCTGCGGATGGTAGCACACACACATCACACACACACACAAACACACACACACACACACACACACACTGACCATAGATCACATTTTAGAGAGCAGTTATACACACTGACCATGTATCACATTTAGACAGCAGTTACACACACACTGACCGTAGATCACATTTAGACAGCAGTTAAACACACACACACACACACACCGACCATGGATCACATTTAGACAGCAGTTAACACACACACTGACTAGATCACATTTAGACAGCAGTTACATACACACACACTGACCATAGATCACATTTAGACAGCAGTTAACACACACACCGACCATAGATCACATTTAGACAGCAGTTACACACACACACACACACTGACCATGGATCGCATTTAGACAGCAGTTACACACACACACACTGACCATAGATCACATTTAGACAGCAGTTACACACACACACCGACCATGGATCACATTTAGACAGCAGTTACACACACACTGACCATAGATCACATTTCGACCACAGTTACACACACACACACACTGACCATGGATCACATTTAGAAAGCAGTTACACACGCACACACACACACACACTGACCATAGATCACATTTAGACAGCAGTTAACACACACACACACACTGACCATACATCACATTTAGATAGCAGTTAACACACACACACTGACCATAGATCACATTTAGACAGCAGTTACCACACACACACATTGATCATGGATCACATTTAGAAAGCATTTACACACACACTGACCATAGATCACATTTCGACCACAGTTACACACACACACACACACACACACTGACCATGGATCACATTTAGAAAGCAGTTACACACACACACACACACACACACACTGACCATAGATCACATTTAGACAGCAGTTACACACACACACACACACACTGACCATGGATCACATTTAGACAGCAGTTAACACACACACATACACACTGACCATAGATCACATTTAGACAGCAGTTAACACACACACTGATCATGGATCACATTTAGACAGCAGTTAACATACACACACACACACTGACCATAGATCACATTTAGACAGCAGTTAACACACACACATTGATCATGGATCACATTTAGACAGCAGTTAACATACACACACACACACTGACCATAGATCACATTTAGACAGCAGTTACACAAACACACTGACCATGGATCACATTTAGACAGCAGTTACACACACACACACACACTGACCATGGATCACATTTAGACAGCAGTCAACACACACACACTGACCATAGATCACATTTAGACAGCAGTTACACACACACACACACACTGACCATGGATCACATTAGACAGCGGTTAACACACACACACACACACACACACACACACACACACACTGACCATAGATCACATTTAGATAGCAGTTAACACACACACACACACTGACCATAGATCACATTTAGACAGCAGTTAACACACACACACACACTGACCATAGATCACATTTAGACAGCAGTTAACACACACACACACACACTGACCATAGATCACATTTAGACAGCAGTTACACACACTGACCATAGATCACATTTAGACAGCAGTTAACACACACACACACACTGACCATAGATCACATTTAGACAGCAGTTAACACACACACACACACACACACTGACCATAGATCACATTTAGACAGCAGTTAACACACACACACACACACTGACCATAGATCACATTTAGACAGCAGTTACACAATGACTGAGCTATCGATTAGACTACAGCTCTAAACACACACTGATATCAATATGTCTGCTGCGTTATCCTGAGTGTGTCTCTCAGGGGGAATCTAGATCATGTTGATCAAGTCATACTTCTTATTGTGTCCTGCTGACTCACCCCTGTGTCCTGCTGACTCACCCCTGTGTCCTGCTGACTCACCCCTGTGTCCTGCTGACTCACCCCTGTGTCCTGCTGACTCACCCTGTGTCCTGCTGACTCACCCTGTCCTGCTGACTCACCCCTGTGTCCTGCTGACTCACCCCCTGTGTCCTGCTGACTCACCCCTGTGTCCTGCTGACTCACCCCTGTGTCCTGCTGACTCACCCCTGTGTCCTGCTGACTCACCCCTGTTCCTGCTGACTCACCCCTGTGTCCTGCTGACTCAGCCCTGTGTCCTGCTGACTCACCCCTGTGTCCTGCTGACTCACCCCTGTGTCCTGCTGACTCACCCCTGTGTCCTGCTGACTCACCCCTGTGTCCTGCTGACTCACCCCTGTGTTGGAGAAGGGATGGTTACACTCAGTGACGTGTATTAATTGTGTGTAGGAGGGGACCTACACTACCACCTGTCCCAGCATGGTGTGTTCAGTGAGAAGGAGATGCGTTTCTACGCAGCAGAGATCATCCTGGGACTAGAACACATGCACAACCGCTTCGTTGTCTACAGAGACCTCAAGGTAGGACTCTCCATACACCTTTTAATCACCTCCCCTCTTTCTAGTTGTTCTGTCTAGAGACCTGACTGCTGTATACCTCCTTTATCCCTCTGTTTATCTCTCTCTCTCTCGTTATTAGTCTCTCGCTCTCTCTCTCTCTCGTTATTAGTCTCTCTCTCTTCTCTCTCTCGTTATTAGTCTCTCTCTCTCTCTCGTTATCTCTCTCTCTCGTTATTAGTCTCTCTCTCTCTCTCTCTCTCCCTCTCGTTATTTCTCTCTCTCTCTCGTTATTAGTCTCTCTCTCTCTCTCTCGTTATTAGTCTCTCTCTCTCTCGTTATCTCTCTCTCTCGTTATTAGTCTCTCTCGTTATCTCTCTCTCTCTCGTTATTAGTCTCTCTCTTCTCTCTCTCTCTCTCTCTGTTATTAGTCTCTCTCTTCTCCTCTTCTCTGTCTCTCTCTCTCTCTCTCTCGTTATTAGTCTCTCTCTCTCGTTATTAGTCTCTCTCTCTCTCGTTATTAGTCTCTCTCTCTCTCTCTCTCGTTATTAGTCTCTCTCTCTCTCTCTCTCTCTCTCTCTCTCTCTCCTCGTCTCGTTATTAGTTCTCTCTCTTCTCGTTATAGTCTCTCTTTCTCTCTCTCTCGTTATAGTCTCTCTCTCTCTCTTCTCTCTCTCGGTATTAGTCTCTCTCTCTCTCTCCTTCTCTCTCTGTTATTAGTCTCTCTGCTCTCTCTCGGTTTATTAGTCTCTTCTCTCTCTCTCTTCTCTCTCTCTCGGTTATTAGTCCTGCTCTCTCTCTCTCTCTCTCGTTATTAGTCTCTCTCTCTCTCTCTCTCGTTATTAGTCTCTCTCTCTCTCTCTCTCTCTCATTATTAGTCTCTCTCTCTCTCTCTCTCTCATTATTAGTCTCTCTCTCTCTCTCTCTCTCTCATTATTAGTCTCTCTCTCTCTCTCTCTCTCTCTCATTATTAGTCTCTCTCTCTCTCTCTCTCTCTCTCTCATTATTAGTCTCTCTCTCTCTCTCTCTCTCTCTCTCTCTCTCTCTCTCTCATTATTAGTCTCTCGTTATCTCTCTCTCTCTCTCTCATCTATTTGTCTCTCTATTATGTCTCTCTCTCTCTCTTCTCTCTCTCTCTCTCATTATTAGTCTCTCTCTCTCTCTCTCTCTCTCTCTCTCTCTCTCATTATTAGTCTCTCTCTCTCTCTCTCTCTCTCTCTCGATTTGATTAGTCGTCTCTTCTTCTCTCTCTCTCTCTCTCCATTATTAGTCTCTCTCTCTCTCTCTCTCTCCTCCTCTCCTCTCTCATCATATAGTCTCTCTCTCTCTCTCTCTCTCTCTCTCTCTCTCATTATTAGTCTCTCTCTCTCTCTCTCTCATTATTAGTCTCTCTCTCTCTCTCTCTCATTATTAGTCTCTCTCTCTGCTCTCTCTCTCTCTCTCTCTCTCGTTATTAGTCTCTCTCTCTCTCTCTCTCGTTTTTAGTCTCTCTCTCTCTCGTTTTTAGTATTCTCTCTCTCGTTATCTCTCGTTATCTCTCTTTGGGGATGCAGGGTAGCCTAGTTGGTTAGAGCGTTGGACTAGTAACGGAAGGTTGCAAGTTCAAACCCCCGAGCTGGACAAGGTTACAAAGCTGTCGTTCTGCCCCTTAACAGGCAGTTAACCCACTGTTTCCTAGGCCGTCATTGATAATAAGAATTTGTTCTTAACTGACTTGCCTAGTTAAATAAAGGTAAAATAAAAATATTAGTCTCTCTCTCTCTCGTTTTTAGTCTCTCTCTCTCGTTATTAGTTACATTAGCCCATTAATGTAAGATATGATATTAGATTTGTTGACCTCTCATCTAACTCTCGCTGTCTTCATGTCACAGCCTTGTTCTTCTATAGTTATTGGTTGTTTCCTACGTTGTCATTGATGTCGATAACCTCTTCCTGTATGCCTCCCCCCTTCTATCTCTCTCTCAGCCTGCTAACATCCTATTGGATGAGCATGGTCATGTGCGTATCTCAGACCTGGGTCTGGCCTGTGACTTCTCCAAGAAGAAACCTCACGCCAGCGTGTAAGTACTCAGCCCTACAACCCTGCCCCTGTGGTGTTCTGAGGATCATGACCATGGGTGTGAGTGTGGTATTACTGCAGTGTGTCTGATACTAACGGTCCCCTGGTGTGTGACAGTGGTACCCATGGATACATGGCCCCAGAGGTGCTTCAGAAGGGGACAGCGTACGACAGCAGTGCTGACTGGTTCTCCCTGGGCTGCATGCTCTTCAAACTGCTCAGAGGGTAAGAACACACACCTCTATCCCTCTTGTCTCTCCAACCCGCCTCTATTCCTCCACCTCTTTTTATCCTTTCATCACTACTACATCTCCTCTCATTCTTTCTCTCATTCCATCTCTCTCTCCACCCACTACCACATGTTACTCAATCACTTTCTTAATCCCTTAGTCTCTGTCTCTGTTGGTCAGTCTGCTGCATTCCCTCATATCACTCACTAATCTCTCTCCTCCTGTGATCCCTCCATCCAGCCTTGTCTCTCGCTCTGTCTCTCTGTCTATCTCTCTCTCTCGCTGTCTCTCTCTCTGTCTCTCTCTGTCTCTCTCTCTCTCTGTCTCTCAATTCAATTCAATTCAAGGGCTTTATTGGCATGGGAAACGTGTTAACATTGCCAAAGCAAGTGAGGTAGACAACATACAAAGTGGATATATAAAGTGAAAAACAACAAAAATGAACAGTAAACATTACACATACAGAAGTTTCAAAACAAAAAGACATTACAAATGTCATATATATATATATATATATATACAGTGTTTTAACAATGTACAATGTACAAATCTCTCTCTCTCTCTGTCTGTGTCGCGCCTTGAATAAGCCTTGAATAAGGGTTTCAAATTTGGGGAAATGACGCTCTAATTGTTCAATATTTTTAACATTTTGTCAGGAAATGCAGCTCTGTCTCAGGTTCTGCTGTTGTGCAGTGGTTGCACATCTCTCTCTGTGTGTTTGATGTGGAGTGTGTAAATACCAGTGGTCCGGGCCCAGTAGGTCACACTTCAGAGGCAGGCAGGCAGCTGGGTTTAGGGGCCGGGTAACGATTTCTAGGTATGGTGTGAAGTGAGGGAGTGAGAAATAGAGAGGGGAGGGAGGTTGATGTGTGTGTGTCAGTGTGTTTGAAGACTTGAAAGACGAGAGAGAGAGAGAGAGATACATGTGATCTGCTGAGGACGAGCTTGTCAGTGTGACATCACTCACATGACTTGGTTCACTGTTTCACCGTGTCCCTCACTGTTTCACCGTTTCCCTTACTGTTTCACCGTTTCCCACACTGTTTCACCGTGTCCCTCACTGTTTCACCGTGTCCCTCACTGTTTCACCGTGTCCCTCACTGTTTCACCGTGTCCCTCACTGTTTCACCGTGTCCCTCACTGTTTCACCGTGTCCCTCACCGTTTCACCGTGTCCCTCACCGTTTCACCGTGTCCCTCACCGTTCCACCGTGTCCCTCACCGTTTCACCGTGTCCCTCACCGTTTCACCGTGTCCCTCACCGTTTCACCGTGCCCCTCACCGTTTCACCGTGTCCCTCACTGTGTCACCGTGTCCCTCACTCCTTCCCTCCTTCCACCACAGTAACACTAACAGCCTTCCTCTCTGTATCCTCTCTCTAGGCACAGTCCCTTCAGACAGCACAAGACCAAAGACAAACATGAGATTGACCGGATGACGCTCACTATGGTATGGCCTCCTTATGCACACACACACACACACACACACACACACACACACACACACACACACACACACACACACACACACACTATGATAGATCTTTGTGTACACTACAGTGCGCACAAAGCACACACACACTCATTGAGATGTCCTTATGTGCACTTGAACACACAGCATGTGGTTAGTTCATGTTGACACAGAATAGAAGTATTCATACCCCTCGATTTATTCCACATGTTGTTACAGCCTGAATTCAAAATGGATTAAATAGATACTTTTTTATAGAAATGTTTGCATATTTATTGACCATGGAATATAGAAATATTTCATTTACACAAGTATTCACACCATTTTCAGGTCTTGTAATATATTTTCAAGTAGAATTAAGTAAAAACTGTAACCCGGCCACTCAGGAACATTCAATGTCTTCTTGGTAAGCAACTCCAGTGTATATTTGGCCTTGTGTTTTAGGTTATTGTCCTGCTGAAAGGTGAATTCATCACTCAGTGTCTGGTGGAAAGCAGACAACCAGGTTTTCCTCTAGGATTTTGTCTGTGCTTAGCGACATTCCATTTCTTATTTTATCCTGATAAACTCCCCAGACCGTACCAATTACAAACATACCCATAACATGATGCAGCCACCACTATGCTTGAAAATATGGAGAGTGGTACTCAGTAATGTGGTGTAATGGATTTGACCTGAACGCAACACTTGGTATTCAGACCTAAAAGTGAATTGCTTTGCAACATTTTTTGCAGAATTACTTTGACATTGTAGTCATTTAGCAGAATTTTCTCCAGAGCGACTTAGTGCATCGTTTTAAGATTCATTTTTTAATTCATTTGTTTTAAAAAATGATCCGCTGACATTATGGGGTATTGTGTGTAGGGAGTGACAACATCTGTATAATCAATTTTCAAATCAGATTGTAACACAACAGAATGTGTAAAAAGTCTAGGGATGTGAATACTGTCTGAAGGCCCTGTATACGCAAAGTAAGGATTTATCCTTCAATACACTGAAACAAATGCACACACACCCCCACAGCAACAAATGCACACACACACCCCCACAGCAACAAATGCACACACACCCCCACAGCAACAAATGCACACACACACCCCCACAGCAGTACATATCCTGGAGATATCATCTTCACAGATGTTGCAGAAAACTCCTACTGACAAATCTGCCTCATAATGCCCAGGGAATGAGAGAGAGAACTGAGAAGAGGTTCTGGCAGGAACAAGGGTGAATTTGTATCCTTACTTTGCATCCCTCTCTCTGCCTGCTACAAACAGCATCAGATTACACCATAGAGGGAGCATCCTGAGTGGTGCAGTGGTCTAAGGCACAGCATCGCAGTACTAGCTTGTGCCACTAGAGATCCTGGTTCGAGTCCAGGCTCTGTCGCAGCCGGTCGCGACCGGGGGGTGGCGCACAATTAGTCCAGCATCATCCGGGTTCGGGGAGGGTTTGGCCGGCAGGGTCCCGTCGCATGCTAGCGACTCCTGTGGCAGGCTGGTTGCAATGAACACGGTCGCCAGGTCACGTGTTTCCTCCGACACATTGGTGCGGCTGGCTTCCGGGTTAAGTGGGCATTGTGCCAAGAAGCTTGGCTGGGTTTTTTCGGAGGACGCGCGGCTCTCGACCTTCGCCTCTCCCGAGGCCGTACGGGAGTTGCAGCGATGGGACACAACTAACTACTAATTGGATACCATGAAATTGGGGAGAAAGAAAGCCATAGAGTGTGTCCTAGCATAGACTACGAGGGGAGGCCTACACCAGCCGTGCCAAACCCTCTTGAGAAGCTACACTCACGCAGAGTTTCGTTGCAGCTACTCCTCAGGACCACGATTAGCTGGATCAGGTGTTAGAGCAGGGCTGGAACCAAAACCTGCACGTGGTAGTTCTCCTTGAAGAGGGTCTTGACTAGAGTATGTCTACTGTAGAAGACTATGGAGTATCAGAGCAGAGCAGAGAGAACCACCCCTCTGTTAGGAGAGGCTAAACAAGGAAAGTATTGTCAGTCGAGATTAAATCAGATTAGGTTTTAATCCAGCCACTTAATCTGAGTAATCTATATAATCCCTGTTAGGAATTCTGATTTAATGGTTTTATTAGATAAATGATCACCACCAAAGTCAGACGGCTTGGAATGAGAGTGTTATGGAGGAGAACTGTGGACATACAGTTCTCTCAATTGTCAATACATATGGAATAAGCTTTATTGTCATGTTAAATCATGTCAGTAGTTTATCTTGTTAAAGCAGGAAATGAGACTAATCTCCTCACCTTTCTCTCTCTCCTCTCCGTAGAACGTGGAGTTGCCAGACTCGTTCTCTGTGGAGCTGAAGGGTCTATTGGAGGGTCTGCTGCAGAGAGACGTGGTGAAAAGACTGGGCTGCCTGGGACGAGGGTACACACGCGCGCACAACCACACACACCCAAACACCTGCTACTACTAACATCGTTTTACAATCATTGATGTTAATGTTAGCTTTTAAGAAACTTCAACCTTGGACTGCATACCTCATAAACCGTATTTAACCGTTCTGGGCTAGCCATTTGTCTTTCAATGCACCAATGGAGTTACCATGCACCTGTCCTGAGTAACATGATTGAATATTTCCATTGGTTCTCTGTCCAACCTTGTGGCGAGTATAAGGCCTAGTGTGAATACTGTGAAAGGCCTATACATTATAATAGTCCGTAACCTAGTTTGTAGAGCACAGTTTTAATTTGGAGTTTGGTTCTGTTGGAAATACTGCCTCCTGCTGTTAGGACATGGAACTGTTCCAATGTGAGAATGACCTGGCTTTTTCTCTCTCGCTCCCTTTCTCTCCACACACACTCACACACACAGGGCCCCAGAGGTGAAGGAGCATCTGTTCTTCAAAGGCATTGACTGGCAGCAAGTGTATCTCCAGAAGGTAAGGCGTGTGTGTGTTGAATCAGGTGACCAGGTTTGTTATAAAGCCTCCCAGTCTGGACAGTCGTCCCTGTTCTCTTTCTCTCCATCTGTTGCCATGGTTACTCCTCTGCTGTAGGAATGTAGTCGTTGTTTTGTTCACTCACCCTTTTTTCCCCCTAATACTTATCCCCTTTCCCCCCCCTCTTCCTCCTCTCCTCCAGTATTCTCCCCCTCTCATCCCTCCTAGAGGAGAGGTAAATGCAGCAGATGCTTTTGACATTGGTTCCTTTGATGAGGAGGACACCAAGGGCATCAAGGTAAAGCTCCAACACACACAACCCTTATCTCATGAAACACCAAGGGCATCAGTCAAATCCACAGCATTATATAACCGCTGATCCTGATATACACACTCACCTACATCATACTGCAACGCACACACACACATGCACACACATATGCACACACATGCACTCAGACACACGCTCACACATGCTTATACATGCTCACACACACGGAGGCTGAGGTGTAACGTGACTCTATCAGTGTTCAGAGAGAAAGTCCTTCCAACAGAGGTTTAACATTACACAACAGTATTAGGAACGTTGGGAGCGTTCCAGGCTGCCTTAATTACAGTGGTGCTGCACAGCTTAGCAGGTCTCACAAGGACTGGTGACGTGGTTCTCAGGTATTACTTCACTTAGTCTTCCACCTCAGAGCTGTGTCGTTTCTCTCCTCTTCCTCTCTCCCTCTTTCTCTCCTCTTCCTCTCTCCCTCTCTCTCCTCTTCCTCTCCCCTTTCACCTCTCTCCCTCTTTCTCTCCTCTTCCTCTCTCCTTTCACCTCTCTCCCTCTTTCTCTCCTCTTCCTCTCCCCTTTCACCTCTATCCCTCTTTCTCTCCTCTTCCTCTCTCCTTTCACCTCTCTCCAGTTGTTGGACAGTGACCAGGAGTTGTATAAGAACTTCCCGCTGGTCATCTCAGAGCGCTGGCAGCAGGAGGTGGCTGAGACGGTGTACGAGGCGGTCAACTCCGACACGGACAAGAACGAGGCCCGCAAGAGGGCCAAGAACAAACAGCTGGGCCACGAGGAGGGTGAGGACACACACGACGCACGTCTCCACACACACACAACGCACGTCTCCACACACACACACAACGCACGTCTCCACACACACACGGCGCACGTCTCCACACACACACACACACGATGCACATCTCCACACACACGATGCACATCTCCACACACACGATGCACATCTCCACACACACGACGCACGTCTCCACACACACACACACACGACGCACGTCTCCACACACACACACACACGATGCACATCTCCACACACACGATGCACATCTCCACACACACGACGCACGTCTCCACACACGACGCACGTCTCCACACACACACACACGACGCACGTCTCCACACACACACACACGACGCACGTCTCCACACACACACACACGACGCACGTCTCCACACACACACACGACGCACGTCTCCACACACACACGACGCACGTCTCCACACACACGGCGCACGTCTCCACACACACGATGCACGTCTCCACAAACATCACACTAGAGATGCACGATATGGACTGAATGTTATATTGCAATATTTTTGTATTGATGATATGACTTGTGTTGTAACAAAACACTTGTAAGACAGTAGGTACTGTGGAACATAGTGTTTTATCATTGTGCAGCCCTACCTCACACACATCATGTGGGTAAGCTTTTCCTTGTACCTGCTGGCGCCGGCTTTCCTTCCATGTGTGTTTATTGTGTGTTTCAGACTATGCCCTGGGGAAGGACTGTATAATGCACGGCTACATGTTGAAGCTGGGGAACCCGTTCCTGACGCAGTGGCAGCGCCGATACTTCTACCTGTTCCCCAACCGAGTGGAGTGGAGGGGAGAGGGGGAGTCACGGGTGAGCAACACACACTTCTACCTTACCCAATCCCTTTTTGTGTGCCTGTGTGTCTAAGTTGGTGTGCTTCTTCTGTTGTTCACGTATGTGGTCGTCTGTCTGTTTCCACTTACAAGCATGTGCTTTCATGGGTGTGTGATGGGTGTGTGTATTCTTCGTCATTGTCCATCTGTCTGTCAGTGCATGAAGGTTGTCTGTCCTCGCTCCATTCTGTAGGCCTGGATTAAATCATGAAAACATTCTGTAGGCCTGGATTAAATCATGAAAACAGTCTGTAGGCCTGGATTAAAACATGAAAACAGTCTGTAGGCCTGGATTAAAACATGAAAACATTCTGTAGGCCTGGATAGAAACATGAAAACATTCTGTAGGCCTGGATGAAAACATTCTGTAGGCCTGGATAAAAACATGAAAACATTCTGTAGGCCTGGATGAAAACATGAAAACATTCTGTAGGCCTGGATGAAAACATGAAAACATTCTGTAGGCCTGGATGAAAACATTCTGTGGGCCTGGATAAAAACATTCTGTAGGCCTGGATAAAACATTCTGTAGGCCTGGATAGAAACATGAAAACATTCTGTAGGCCTGGATGAAAACATGAAAACATTCTGTAGGCCTGGATGAAAACATGAAAACATTCTGTAGGCCTGAATATAAAACATTCTGTGGGCCTGGATAAAAACATTCTGTAGGCCTGGATAAAACATTCTGTAGGCCTGGATAGAAACATGAAAACATTCTGTAGGCCTGGATGAAAACATGAAAACATTCTGTAGGCCTGGATGAAAACATGAAAACATTCTGTAGGCCTGAATATAAAACATTCTGTAGGCCTGGATAAAAACATGAAAACATTCTGTAGGCCTGGATGAAAACATGAAAACATTCTGTAGGCCTGGATGAAAACATGAAAACATTCTGTAGGCCTGGATGAAAACATTCTGTGGGCCTGGATAAAAACATTCTGTAGGCCTGGATAAAACATTCTGTAGGCCTGGATAGAAACATGAAAACATTCTGTAGGCCTGGATGAAAACATGAAAACATTCTGTAGGCCTGGATGAAAACATGAAAACATTCTGTAGGCCTGAATATAAAACATTCTGTAGGCCTGGATAAAAACATGAAAACATTCTGTAGGCCTGGATGAAAACATGAAAACATTCTGTAGGCCTGGATGAAAACATGAAAACATTCTGTAGGCCTGGATGAAAACATGAAAACATTATATGTAGGCCTGGATGAAAACATGAAAACATTATGTAGGCCTGGATAAAAACATGAAAACATTCTGTAGGCCTGGATTAAAACATTAAAACATTCTGTAGGCCTGGATGAAAACATGAAAACATTCTGTAGGCCTGGATAGAAACATGAAAACATTCTGTAGGCCTGGATAAAAACATGAAAACATTCTGTAGGCCTGGATGAAAACATAAACATTCTGTAGGCCTGAATATAAAACATTCTGTAGGCCTGGATGAAAACATGAAAACATTCTGTAGGCCTGGATGAAAACATGAAAACATTCTGTAGGCCTGGACAAAACATGAAAACATTCTGTAGGCCTGGATAAAAACATGAAAACATTCTGTAGGCCTGGATAAAAACATGAAAACATTCTGTAGGCCTGGATAAAAACATGAAAACATTCTGTAGGCCTGGATGAAAACATGAAAACATTCTGTAGGCCTGGATGAAAACATGAAAACATTCTGTAGGCCTGGATGAAAACATGAAAACATTCTGTAGGCCTGAATATAAAACATTCTGTAGGCCTGGATGAAAACATGAAAACATTCTGTAGGCCTGGATAAAAACATGAAAACATTCTGTAAAAGAGACCAAGGTAAGTCTGACCACTGCTCGCCCTCCCCTCTTCCTTTCCTCCTGCAGTAGATGAATTGGAGTGTCTCCTCAGTTCAGAGTTTAGAGAAGCGTCCTTACTCTGCAGCTCCGTTCCGAAGACCCCTCTCCTCTATAGCTCCATTTTGATTGGTCCATCTCATAGCCAGCTTGTCTGTGATTGATTCCTCTCCTCCCCGAAGTGAATTTCTGATTGGTTGGTGTGTGTTCAACAGCAAAACCTGCTGACGATGGAGCAGATTGTGACGGTGGAGGAGACACAGATTAAAGATAAGAAGTGCATCCTGCTGCGCATCAAAGGAGGGAAGCAGTTTGTCTTGCAGTGTGAGGTACGGAGGAAAACTACTAGATCTTTCTGTCTTGGTCTCTTCCTCTTTCACTGTCTCTGTCTCTATAAATGATTGTGCTAGTTGTAAGTTAGTCAAATGGAAGGTATGTGTGTAATATGTGTGCTACCTGTCTGCAGAGTGACCCAGAGTTTGTCCAGTGGAAGAAGGAGCTGACCGAGGCGTTCACTGAGGCCCAGAAGCTGCTGCGTCGCGCCCCTAAGGTCATTGGGAAGGGACGGGCTGGGGGGTGGAGCTCTCCAAACCTCCCCTCACACACCACAACAGCAACGGCCTGTAGGCTACACACCTGCACACACACACACCGCATCTTATAACCTCATCCCCTATGACCCCGCCCCCCCCAGCCCTAGACACACACACACAAACATACAGTAACACCCCACACTCTCACTCTGGAGTGTGTATGGACCAAGCCGGCAGCCTCTCTCCTCTGAAAGCCAAAGCGTACCATGGGACCCTGGGATGAAGGGAAAGAGATGTGCATGTACCTAAAGAGGTCCAGAGAGTTTTCTCTCCTCCATCTCCCACTGTAGCCTCGGGGTAGACCCTTCTCAATGATGACACACTCCTCTCACCCCAATGCACTGGCATTCCACCCAGTCAACCTGGCAGAGCAGCAGAAAGCAACCCTGGAGTAGGAGACTGAAGACTAGAGCCCCTCTTCTCCTTGTCTCCCTCATTCCCCAGCCTCGTCTTGAGACTGGACCTGAGCCATACACACCTGCCAGCCACTCTCCACAGGATTGTCTGACTGTAGTGGAGGGGCAGGACCTAAAGCAGGAGGTGAAGATCTGGACCAATGGCATCGCTTGGAGAGAGGGGTCTGGACCAATGACATTCCTCTCCTGTGGGCTCATACGGAGGGGAGGAGAGAAAAGCAGAAGGAGCAAAGACCTGCTGGGACATACCAAGAGAATAGCAATGAACTGTGTGTGTGTACATTATTGTCCCTGTGTGTTGCTGTGTGTGTGTACGTTATTGTCCCTGTGTGTTGCTGTGTGTGTGTACGCTATTGTCCCTGTGTGTTGCTGTGTGTGTGTATGCTATTGTTGCTGTGTGTACGCTATTGTCCCTGTGTGTTGCTGTGTGTGTACGCTATTGTCCCTGTGTGTGTATGCTATTGTTGCTGTGTGTGTACGTTATTGTCCCTGTGTGTTGCTGTGTGTGTACGCTATTGTCCCTGTGTGTGTATGCTATTGTTGCTGTATGTGTACGCTATTGTCCCTGTGTGTTGCTGTGTGTGTACGCTATTGTCCCTGTGTGTTGCTGTGTGTGTATGCTATTGTTGCTGTTTGTGTGTATGCTATTGTTGCTGTGTGTGTACGCTATTGTCCCTGTGTGTTGCTGTGTGTGTACGCTATTGTCCCTGTGTGTTGCTGTGTGTGTACGCTATTGTCCCTGTGTGTTGATGTGTGTGTATGCTATTGTTGCTGTGTGTGTACGCTATTGTCCCTGTGTGTTGCTGTGTGTGTATGCTATTGTTGCTGTTTGTGTGTATGCTATTGTTGCTGTGTGTGTACGCTATTGTCCCTGTGTGTTGCTGTGTGTGTACGCTATTGTCCCTGTGTGTTGCTGTGTGTGTACGCTATTGTCCCTGTGTGTTGATGTGTGTGTATGCTATTGTTGCTGTGTGTGTATGCTATTGTTGCTGTGTGTGTATGCTATTGTTGCTGTGTGTGTATGCTATTGTTGCTGTGTGTGTATGCTATTGTTGCTGTGTGTGTATGCTATTGTTGCTGTGTGTGTATGCTATTGTTGCTGTGTGTGTATGCTATTGTTGCTGTGTGTGTATGCTATTGTTGCTGTGTGTATGCTATTGTTGCTGTGTGTGTGTATGCTATTGTTGCTGTGTGTGTGTATGCTATTGTTGCTGTGTGTGTATGCTATTGTCCCTGTGTGTTGCTGTGTGTGTATGCTATTGTTGCTGTGTGTGTATGCTATTGTTGCTGTGTGTGTACGCTATTGTTGCTGTGTGTGTGTATGCTATTGTCCTTGTGTGTGTACGCTATTGTTGCTGTGTGTGTGTACGCTATTGTTGCTGTGTGTGTGTACGCTATTGTCGCTGTGTGTGTACGCTATTGTCCCTGTGTGTGTACGCTATTGTCCCTGTGTGTGCGTGCGTGTGTGTGTGTACGCTTTTCTCCCTGTGTGTGCGTGAACGCTATTGTCCCTGTGTGTGTGTGTGTATGCTATTGTCCGTGTGTGTGTGTATGCTATTGTCCCTGTGTGTGTGTGTTATTGTCCCTGTATGTATATGTGTGTGTGTGTGTGTGTGCAATTGTCCATGTGTGTGTGTATGCAATTGTCCGTGTGTGTGTGTGTGTGCAATTGTCCGTGTGTGTGTATGCAATTGTCCGTGTGTGTGTGAATGCAATTGTCCGTGTGTGTGTGTATGCTATTGTCTGTGTGTGTGTGTATGCAATTGTCTGTGTGTGTGTGTATGCAATTGTCTGTGTGTGTGTGTATGCAATTGTCCGTGTGTGTGTGTATGCAATTGTCCGTGTGTGTGTGTGTGTGTATGCTATTGTTGCTGTGTGTCCAGAGATGGGGCCATAGAGGTAGAAGCAGGTTGTTATTCCTTCAACAGAGAATGAAAAAGGAGAGGAAGAAAGCTGCTTTGAATTTGGAAGAGACTTTTACCCTTTGTTCATGTCCTCCCTCCCTCCCTCCATCACTGAAGTGCATAATGTGCCAACGTCAATATTTACTTGAGTCACCTGAGGACCCGTTTGAAAGCAGGCATCGCCCTCGGATACAGATCTCACTGGCACGGAACTCTTGTGACCATGGACAAACTTCCCCGATTGGCTCCTGTACAGCTGCTGGTAACCATGGAGACCGGGGAACGCTTGTACTCGTAACTATAGGAACAAGGGATGGTGTGTATGAAGGACACACCGTCAAATCGACAGAGACATAGATGGAGGAGGGATCTACTGACTGACTAGCGATCTTTATGGGCCACAGTATGTGTATATAGCCCAAGTCCTTCTCTGTATCTCCTGTATAAAACAGTACTACTCTACAATACATGTCTGTCTGTCCTCTTCTCTATGGGCATGTGGGGAGGGGGGGGTCTGACAGCTTTCAATCAACTGGCAGTGTGCATACCTCTGTGTGTGTGTGTGTGTGTGTGCGCACGTGCATGCATCTGTGAACCTCTGAGGGCCAAATACTGTGCTGTGTGATTGTATCAGGGCAGTCCTAATTTGTGTGTATGCCATAGTCTTGCAGCCATCCAGATGCAGATTTACACACACACATGCAGATTTACAGACAGACACACAGGAATGGCTGTATAGGGACGTCAGTGCAGAGAGAGAGGCGTTAGGTTGTTGACTCCACAAACCATCAGTTAGTTCACTTCAGGCTGGTTTGAACTTTCCTATAAATGATTTCTGATTGTGACCCAGAATGCAGCTTTATGTTTCACAGTTTTAGGAGAACCAGCTGTGCTGCAGGCTGGAGTCATGACATGTTTAACTGAATGACATGAACGCACAGCTGGGAGATGTTTTAGAAAAGAGAGAGGAGGAAGAGGTGAAACTATTTGTTCACTCAATTGTAATTTCAGGGTTTTGTTTTTTCACGCAGTACAATGTTCCTTGTCTGTTATAACCATGCATTTCCTCAGCTGTGACCTGCATGTGGGGCTGGGGGGGATATTCTTAGTAGCCTTTACAAGTCAGAGGGAAGTGATGTTGTTTTAGAGATACCTGTCACCTTTCATGGTGTCTTTTAATTGTTTTTAAACCAAATGAATGGGTTTAGTTTTTGTTGAAATGACTTTGTAGCACCTTTTTAAGCCAATGTGTTACTTACTTGATGTTCAATGTGCCAAATACCTGTTGCTGTTTGGCTGACTGTTCTGGACCACTAAATTCTCCTCTCTCAACTTTGACCCCTCACAGCACCAGCCTTTGGCCACACACACACACTCAACCCCTGAATCTGAGGAATGTGTGTCTTTTAAAGGGTACAGAACAAACAACTGGTGCTGTGGAGCAGAGTGAGAAGAGGTGTTTCTATGTCCTAGCATGGAGTGAGTCTGGCTTTTGGCACCTTTACCTGTCACACACAGGGCTGGGTTGTAATGGGTTCAACTGGTGTGTGTGCTGCATACAATCGCTTGTCAGTATGTTTATTTGGTGGAGATGTTTTTGCCAAACACACGCGCGCTAGATATTGAAAGAGGATGGCATATAGTAAGGATAAAAACTAACAAATTCAAGTATATATATGAATATATGTGTATATGAAATGACAAATGCTCTAGGATTATTTAAAAGATGTAACGATGTAGATTTATGTTCAGATGACGATGGGCAGGGGAAGGGTTGGGATTTTGATGTATATTAATCTGTTTGTGGTGAAGACATTGGCTCGGATCTTGCACATAAAGACTTTAGCTATTGAACCTGCGAGTTACCAGATGATTATTTTTGTTTGAATACCAGACTCTTGCTCTTTCATATTTATTGTGTTTTGGGGAAATGGCGCCTCCTGTCTACGAGCTCACACCAGACGTCTCGCTGTAGAAAACTGCTCCACACACATCACTCTTTTACATGTACCACAAATACTACTGGCTTTGGGTTACTCTTACGATTGAGATTATGACGACAATGATCATTATTGATAATATTATTCAATAATTGTTATAAAAATGATTTAGTTTTGTTTCCAAGACAGGTAGAGCATATGTGTTGGACTGCTTATATAAAACAGTTCAGAAATAAATAAAAACATTTCTTTTCGTGTTGCTTTGTCTAAGTGTGATTTGTTGAGCCACTACAGTACACTACATACTATTGAAGTTGGAAGTTTACATACACCTTAGCCAAATACATTTAAACTCAGTTTCTCACAATTCCTGACATTTAATCCTAGTAAAAATTCCCTGTCTTAGGTCAGTTAGGATCACCACTTTATTTTAAGGATGTGAAATGTCGGAACAATCGTGTAGTGATTTATTTCAGCTTTTATTTCTTTCATCACATTCCCAGTGGGTATCTTTCATACACTCAATTAGTATTTGGTAGTGTTGTCTTAAACAATTTAAACTTGGGTCAAATGTTTCGGGTAGCCTTCGACAAGCTTCCCACAATAAATTGGGTGAATTTTGGCCGATTACTCCTGACAGAGCTGGTGTAACTGAGTCAGGTTTATAGGCCTCCTTGCTCGCACATGCTTTTTCTATGGGATTGAGGTCAGGGCTTTGTGATGTCCACTCCAATACCTTGACTTTGTTGTCCTTAAGCCATTTTGCCACAACTTTGGAAGTATGCTTCATTGTTTGGAAGACCCATTTGCAACCAGGCTTTAACTTACTGACTGATGTCTTGAGATGTTGCTTCAATGTATCCATGTCATTTTCTGCCTCATGATGCCATCTATTTTATGAAGTGCACCCAGTCCCTCCTGCAGGAAAGCACCCCCACAACATAATGCTGCCACCCCCATGCTTCACGGTTGGGATGGGTGTTCTTCGGCTTGCAAGCCTCCCCTCTTTTCCTCCAAACGATGGTCATTATGGCCGAACCTCCAATTGACTCAAATTAGCCTATCAGAAGCTTCTAAAGCCATGACATTTTCTGGAATTTTCCAAGCTGTTTATAGGCAGTCAACTTAGTGAATTTCAACTTCTGACCCACTGGAATTGTGATACAGGGAATTATAAATGAAATAATCTGCCTGTAAACAATTGTTGGAAAAATGTATGGTGTCATGCACACAGATGTCCTAACCGTCTTGCCAAAACTATAGTTTGTTAAGAAATGTGTGGAGTGGTTGAAAAACAAGTTTTAATGACTCCAACCTAAGTGCATGTAAACTTCTGACTTCAACTGTATTATGTAATGATATCAAGGGCAAGTTAAGAATTGCTATTAAGAATTGCTATTTCAGCCTCACCTGTTGCTGACCGCTGTATAAAATCAAGCACACAGCCATGCAATGTCCATAGACAGACATTGGCATTAGAATGGCCATACTGAAGAGCTCAGTGACTTTCAACGTGGCACCGTCTAAGGATGCCACCTTCCCAAAAAGTAAGTTTGTCAAATGTCTGCCCTGCTAGAGCTGCCCCGGTGAAGTGCTGTTATTGTGAAGTGGAATGTCCAGGAGCAACAACGGCTCAGCCGCGAAGTGGTAGGTCACACAAGCTCATATAATGGGACCGTCAAGTGCTGTAGCGCTTAAAAATCGTCTGGCTTTGGTTGCAACACTCACTACAGAGTTCCAAACTGCCTCTGGATGCAACATCAGCACAATGACTTAATTAAATGGGTTGCCATGATCAAGCAGCCACACAAGCCTAAGATCACAATGCTAAGCTTTCGGCTAGAGTGGTGTAAAGCTTGCCGCCATTGGACTCTGGAGCAGTGGAAACGCGTTCGCTGTAGTGATGAATCACGCTCTACCATTCTAGATGATTCTGTGCTTCCAACTTTGTGGCAACAGTTTGGGGAATGCCCTTTCCTGTTTCAGCATGACAATGCCCCTGTGCACAAAATGAGGTCCATACAGAAATGGTTTGTTGAGATCGGTGTGGAAGAAATTGACTGGCCTGCACAGAGCCCTGACCTCAACTCCATCGAACACCTTTGGGATCAATTGAAATACCTACTGCGAGCCGGTGCCCGACCTCAATGCTCTTGTGGCTGAATGGAAGCAAGTCCCTACAGCAATGTTCCAACATCTAGTGGAAAGCATTCCCAGAAGAGTGGAGGCTGTTATAGCAGCAAAGGGGGACCAACTACATATTAATGCCCATGATTTTGAAGTGAGATGTTAGACGAGCAGGTGTCATGTGGTGTAGCTCTTTTAATGTGTTCATGTTCAAGCAATCTGACCATTTTTCAATAACATCCAGCTACTGAATAAATGTACCCCTGTTTTATAACACATTTAATGTAAAAACTTACACACAATACCCCATAATGACAAAGCAAAAACATGTTTGTCGAAATTTGAGCAAATTGAAATATGACATTTACATTGGTATTCAGACCCTTTACTCAGTACTTTGTTGAAGCACCTTTGGCAGCGATTATTCTTCTTGGGTATGACGCTACAAGCTTGGCACACCTGTATTTTGGGAGTTTCTCCCATTCTTCTCTGCAGATCCTCTCAAAATCTGTCAGGTTGGATGGGGAGCATCGTTGCACAGCTATTAGATCTCTCCAGAGATGTTCGATCAGGTTTAAGTCCAGGCTCTGGCTGGGCCACTCAAGGACATTCAGAGACTTGTCCCCAAGCCACTCCTGCCTTGTCTTGGCTGTGTGCTTAGAGTTGTTGTCCTGTTGGAAGGTGTGTAGTGTGTAAAAAAATATATTCAATCCAGTTTAGAATAAGACTGGAACGTAACAAAATGTGGAAAAATTGAAGGGGTCTGAACACTTTCCGAATGCACTGTATGCATGTGAAAACTCAGAATTACAAATCCTTACTCCACGTGCTTGACATGTGTCACTTTATTCTGTGCCATCGGCTTTGAACGAGGCACCCAACTCATCCCTGGAGGCAGCCCGCTTATAAAACGAATGCAATTACTTTCACTCCTCCCTGGTGAACTCGGCCATTTTAATCCAATCCCCTGTCCTGCTTTCTGAGGCTCTTCCTCTCTCAGCTGTAGCTGTCAGTCAGGTTAGAACAGTTTTGACTAGATGGGATACAGTTTATGTCAGAATTGGCCAGAATTGACTTTCCGCATCAGGTTAGGACAATTTACGCAGCAGGCTAGGAGAAGTAACGTAGCAGGTTAGGAGAATTAGATTAAAGTTTGCAAAAGGGTAAGGATTAACGTAACCCAATTCAGAGATACGTGGCTTTTTCTAGCAGTTGCTATGGAATGGGCTTTGGGCTTAGAGTTTGTGTGTGTGTTTGTTTCATTCTAACAACATCAACAGCAATCCATCACTCTTATGTCCAAATCCCAATAGCCAATACATTCATTCCAGCTTTCCACTCTCTCGCCTCAGTCTCTATATGCCATTTATCCGTTGGGTTGTTTAGACCTGAAGTCTAAACCTTAGACAAATGAAGATGCAGGAAGCCTTAGTTTGCTACAGCATCCTCTTTTACCCATTGCTTTTCCCCAACTGTATTCTCTCTCTCACCTCTCACTCTTTCTCTCTTTCTTTCTCTGTCCCCTCTCTCCCCTGTCATTTGCTAAATCCAGTTCTCCTAACAGGGTAGTATCCCCTACCACCTCCCCCAGTCCCACTATATTTATAGCTCAATCTGGTGGCAAGCCAGCTGCCTCCCTTATCTGTGTGTGTGTGTCATAATAATAGAACTGTGTGTGTGTGTGTGTATGTGTGTGTGTGTGTGTGTGTGTGTGTGTGTGTGTGTGTGTGTGAGATGGCTGAGATGGCTGTCTGTGTCACTCTATTTCTGACTGCATTGCTGGGAGCCCCATTCGGCTTGTCTGACTGTGTGTGTCGGTGTGTGTTTCTGTTTGACAGTGGGACAGTGAGCCTCTCTCTTTGGCCTCACAAGTTTCGGACTATACAGCAGTACATTTGGAGTTCCTGCGTTGAGTATTAGCCATCATAAGGTAGGTGAACTTTGAGTTTAGTGTGTATTTGTGTGAAATGTCAGAGAATATAAGACAGAGACAGAGTTTGTTCTCATGACTTTGTTTCTAGAGCCCTGGGTGGATCTTTGGACTGAGGGGCAGATAGGGGAAAGAAGGTTAAGGGAAAAGGAGAGAGAGGATGGGGTAAAAGAGACAAAGAAGGGCTGGGTAGGGTAGAGAGAGTGGACGGGTAGGGGAAAGAGGGTAGGGGAAAGAGGGTAGGGGAGAGGGGTAGGAGAAAGAGTGTAGAGAGGAGGGGTAGTGGAAAGTGGAGAGGGTAGGGTAGAGGGGTAGAGGAGTGGGCAGGGTAAAGGGGTAGAGGAGAGGACAGGGTAGAGGTAGAGAAGAGGACAGGGTAGAGGGGTAGAGGAGAGGACAGGGTAGAGGGGTAGAGAAGAGGACAGGGTAGAGGGTTAGAGAAGAGGACAGGGTAGAGGGGTCAAGGAGAGGACAGGGTGGAGGGGTAGAGGAGAGGACAAGGTAGAGCGGTAGAGGAGAGGGGTAGGGTGGAGGGGTAGAGGAGACGACAGGGTAGAGGAGACGACATGGTAGAGGAGTAGAGTAGAGGACAGGGTAGAGGGGTAGAGTAGAGGACAAGGTTGAGGGGTAGAAGAGAGGCGTATGGTGGAGGGGTAGAGGAGAGAGGTAGGGTGGAGGCGTAGAGGAGAAGACAAGGTAGAGGGCCTGGTGTACAGGAGTTGCCTGAAAGTGTGACTGCTGTCAAAGACAGAATATAACAGTTCCCCATATAGGATGGGTTATGTCATGTTCCATCAAGTTGACAGGGTTGTCACTATTGATTTGGTGGATCACAAGAAAATTGGAGTCGCTTCAGGTGGGAGATAAAAGTTTGGAACCCGGCGGAATTGAGCCACCGTTCGCGGGAACATGCCATGGACACAGCATCATGGCTGAACAGATCTGACCAAGTTAAAACAGTTGCTTACATATCACCCAGAAATGTGTTGTGGTGAATCAACAGGTGAACACTGAAGTAAAAATATATATTAAGATGGCGGTCTGGATGTCATACTAACCAACATCATCACCCTCAGAGATGAGTTGACGTAGGCTTCATTGGTGTTGTGTTGATCAGAGACTGTCCACAACAGGTCTGTCTTCCTGTCTGTGTGTCATACTCCTAAACCAACCAGCCACAGTCTTTCTGACCTTGGATATACTGTACATGCAATACCCAATATTTTCATAAAATCTACAGGTCTGTCTGTCCGTCCGTCCGTTCGTTCGTAACTGCTGGTGCTCCAGACAAGAGCTGGAGGTAGTGGATGTGTCTGTAAGGGCCAGGGCCCAGATTTAAAAAAACACTTATTTCGCAAAAACTTAGAAAGCTTCTTAAGAAAAAAAAAGCAAGAAGATAAGATAGTTCTTAATTGTAATTCCTCAACAATATCTTTAGATTTAATGATTTCTTACAAACTTTTCAAATAACTTTTTAAAAATGTTCTTAAAATGTTTGTTGCCAGGCAACCGTTTTAGCTAGCTATCTAGCTAGCAATGGAAATCATGTTAGCATATTTCCTAATGAGATTACTGTTCTAAAACATGTTCTTGGGTTTAAAATAAGCAATACTGAAAGATGAAGTTTGTGAGTGAATTAAACATGTTCAATTGCTTTCGTGAGCTTTTTCTCTCGATGCCCTGAGTTTTAGACAAGGGTTTAGCTATCTTTGAATTAAGGACATTTCCAATAACTTCATTTTCAATAATCACATTTCTTTTAAACTTCTTGCTTAATAATGGAGAAACATAAGAAGTGCAATACAATTTCCTATAACCTTTTTGAGGAGTAGGAACTTTGCTTAACATTATTCTTAAGTCTATGGTTAAGGAAAAAATGGCAGTTAAGAAGAAATTTATTCGAAAGAAGGTTTTGTGAATCTGGGCCCAGGGGAGTAGAGGTCAGGGTTGTAGTGTGTCTGAGAAGTCCAATGGATCGGACAGCTAAGTCAGGCTGAAACCAGAGGAAAGGAGAGCTGTACACGAGACCCAGGTGGCGAGTGTGTTGGTGAGGGAAGAAACAGTAGTTTGTGAGAGGTTGTGCAGACTTCAACTGTACATGTACTTCCTTGCATTTCCCTATGGGGCAGAATATAATCACAATAAAACATCAAGGAGTAGGCAGTGATTTAAAACCAGCATACACACAAATAACATCAAGGAGTAGGCAGTGATTTAAAACCAGCATACACACAAATAACATCAAGGAGTAGGCAGTGATTTAAAACCAGCATACACACAAATAACATCAAGGAGTAGGCAGTGATTTAAAACCAGCATACACACAAATAACATCAAGGAGTAGGCAGTGATTTAAAACCAGCATACACACAAATAACATCAAGGAGTAGGCAGTGATTTAAAACCAGCATACACACAAATAACATCAAGGAGTAGGCAGTGATTTAAAACCAGCATACACACAAATAACATCAAGGAGTAGGCAGTGATTTAAAACCAGCATACACACAAATAACATCAAGGAATTAGAAGAACCCTGGTTTAGGGACACCTTTATGAAAAAAATAAGCACTTTTCAGTATATTAAATCAAATGTGAGAGTGCTTGTGTGCTTATGACTACACTAGAAAGACTGATATTTCTGAGAGACAGCTGATTTGTGCGTGGCTGGTGTTGAGTGATCTGCCACCTGTCATGTATTCCACCTCGTCGTGAGGTGTTTCATCATGTGTTGTCAGCAGTGGTTACTACAACTCATCAGAAAACATGCTGCACCATAACACGTGATTCTGAACTTACTGTTTGAGAAACACTGCTCAACATACACTACATGACCAAAAGTATATGGACACCTTCTCGTCAAACATCTCATTCTGAAATCATGGGCATTAATATGGAGTTGATCCCCCCTTTGCAGCTATAACAGCCTCCACTCTTCTGGAAAGGAACATTGATACAGGGATTAGCTTCCATTCAGCCACAAGAGCATTAGTGAGGTCGGGCAATGACGGGCAAACATCGCAGTCGGTGTTCCAATTCATCCCAAAGGTGTTTGATGGGGTAGAGGTCATGGCTCTGTGCAGGCCAGTAAAGTTCTTCCACACCGATATCAACAATCCATTTCTGTATGGACCTCGCTTTGTGCACAGGGCATTGTCAAGCTGAAACAGGAAAGGGCCTTCCCCAAACTGTTGCCACAAACTTGGAAGCACAGAATTGTCTAGAATGTCATTGTATGCTGTAGCGTTAAGATTTCCCTTCACTAAGGAACCATGAAAAACAACCCCAGACCATTATTCCTCCTCCACCAAACTTTACAGTTGACACTATCCATTCTGGCAGGTTGAGTTCTCTTGGCATGCGCCAAACCCAGATTAGTCCGCCGGACTGCCAGATGGTGAACAGTTCTTGTGCTGACGTTACTTCCAGAGGCAGTTTGGAACTCGGTAGTGAGTGTTGCAACCGAGGACAGACATTTCCACTTCACAATAACAGCACTTACAATTGACCGAGGGCAGCTCTAGCTGGGCAGAAATTTTACGAACTGACTTGTTGGAAATATGGCATCCTATGACGGTGCCACGTTGAAAGTCACTGAGGTCTTCAGTAAGGCCATTCTACTGACAATGTTTGGAGATTACATGGTTGTGTGCTCGATTGTATACACTTGTAAGTAACAGGTGTGGCTGAAATAGCCCAAATCCACTAATTTGAAGGGATGTCCACATACTTTTGTATATAAAGTGTATCTTTCAATGTATACTTTATCCATCTCTTTCTCTCTCTCCATCTTCCCTCTCTCTTTGCTTTGCCTGCCTCCAAAAGGGCTTTTCAGCTGTCTGCATAGGAGAACCCTTATTGGATCCAGGTAGAACCCTTTTGGGTTCCATGTAGAACCCTCTGTGGAAAGGGATCTACATGGAACCGATAAGGATTCTACCTGGAAACAAAAAGGGTTTTGCAAATGGTTCTGCTATGGGGACAGCCAAAGAACCATTTTAGGTTGTAGGTATAAAAATAAAATTGAAGAGTGAATTTCCCTCTTTCTTCTCTGCCTATCTTTCTCCCTCTCTATTTTTTCCCTCTCTATTCCTCTTTCTCTCATTCCTGTTTCTCTCCATCCCAGGTTCACAGTGTCACCGTTTATGTGTTGACCCACCCCCACTCTGACATCACATCACGCTGACCTCTGACTGTTTGACTCCTCCCCCAGCAGCCGTTGCCATGGCACTTTCCTCACGCTTAAAGCTCTGGGAGCAGAAGGGAGGTGCAGAGATGATGTGGCACGAGGCATTTGTGTCCTAGAATAGTCTGGAATGGTCTTCACTCTGTTTGTGTTCTAGTTGTGTGTTCCCTTAATGTGTGTTCTAATGAGTCATGTTGAAGATGTTTGTAGTCTAGAATTATCAGCCTGTGTGATCTGGATTAGTTGTCCTATGTGTGGGCTACCGTATGTCCCACACACTGCTTTGCATCTCCCATCTGCAAATACAACCACTCCTGTGTGTACATACAGTAACCAGAGCATCACACACACACCCTACCTTCCTTCCTTACTCACTCACTCACTCACTCACTCACTCACTCACTCACTCACTCGCTCGCTCAATTAGTTATTTAATTCACTCCTCTATTACCAATCCCAATGTCATTCTTATGTCTCTATATGTTAGCATTATGGACCAGTAACATATTTAGACCACATCTGAGCAGAGGACAGGAGAGAGAGGAGAGCTGTCTTACTGACCTTTCTGTCCTCCTGTCTACACAGTAACAGCAGGTTAAATCTAATCTGACCATTACCTCTGGTGGTATTAATAGACCAGTAATGAACTAGTCATTCACTAGTTACACACCGTTGATATAATCTGTGTCAGTAATTCACACCTGTTTGTAGCCAATAGGAAACTCTGTGAACTCAACTGATCTGCAGTCCTCAAAGTAGATGATATTTGCTGTTCCACACTAGCATGTGTTTGTGTGTGTGTATAAGTGTGAAAGTGTGTGAGCTATCCTGCTATCACAGTATATTGCTGTTGAGCCTGTGCTGAGCGTAGACTGCATTGCATCTATTTCTAACAGTATATCTGACTCTGCATGGAAGCATTGGTCTGTGGCCCTGTTCAAATTACATTAACTGTCAAATATAGGTTAAAATACATACTGTGAAAATACATCCCCTTTTCTACAAGGATAAAAGGATGAATGTGTACATTTGTATTTGAACAAGGCCTGTGTCTGTCATATCAGTCTTACCCTCTCCATCCCTCCATTCCACTCTACAGATAAAGGAGAAGAAGGAAGAGCCCACCTCTCCTCCGCCTCCTCTGTCAGCCCTACCGGGAGGCTTCCTCAAACAGCTGGTCAGAGAGACAGAGAAGGAGACCAAACAAAAAGAACCCGAGGTCAAAGAAGAGAAGGTGGTAAGAGAAAGAGATGAAGGGGTGAAAGAGAGTGGAATTGAAGGATGGGGATGGAGAGAGGGAGGGAGGGAGGAGAAGAGGAGAAGATAGAAAGGGATGGAGGGAAGGGTGGAGTTAGAACGCGAGAGAGACAATTGGAAAGGAATAACCTTTTTTTTCCGAGGGTCGATAGCAAGTCAGCCAATTGTGAAGTAAAGGCAGGAGGGTGCTTTGTGTTTTTACTTACCATGGTGGTGTCCATCTTGTATCTTTCCAGCCCAGTAAACTGAGTGACAACCTGGTGCAGCAGTTCCTCCTCCCAGACCAGACTCCACCAATCCTGGAAGCTGAGATGGCACTACGAAATGAGCATTTGGTCAATGGAGAGCGAGGCCGCCACTCCAACCAATCAGATCTCAAGACCTCCTCGCCCCCGCAAATAATTTCCCCCGAAATCAAGAGCCCACCCTTGGGGGACACAGCCAAAAAGGAAGAGACCTCAGAGCCACAGAAACAGGAAATGACGACAGAGCAGCTGAAGCAAAAACAAGAAGTTACATCAGAGCTGCAGGGGCAGGAAGTGAAGTCAGGGAAAGAGAAGGTGACAAATGATGCCAAGAAGTCAAAGATGGAAGGAAAGAAAGAGAAGCAGAAAGAGGAGAAGAAAGAGGGTGTGATCGAAGAGAGACTGGAGCCTGAGGGGCAACAAGCAGACACCACCTTAACACAACACACGAAGAAAGAGGTATGATGTCACGTGGACCTGTCATAGGATATCTACTGTGCATACCATATACACACACACACACACACACACACACACACACACACACACACACACACACACACACACACACACACACACACACACACACACACCCTTACATACTTGCTCCACTTGGGCGTCGTAAAAGGAACACGTCAAAGCCTGCTTACTCCCTGGTTACATTGAAAACAATGTAGCAGGCCTGTTAGGCATACACACGCGCACTGACAGACACATACAGACATGCACACAGACACACACATGCGCATTGTCAGACATGCACACAGACACACACATACTGTATGCCGTAGAACACACAATTCAATTCAATTCAAGGGCTTTATTGGCATGGGAAACGTGTTAACATTGCCAAAGCAAGTGAGGTAGACAACATACAAAGTGGATATATAAAGTGAAAAACAACAAAAATTAACAGTAAACATTACACATACAGAAGTTTCAAAACAGTAAAGACATTACAAATGTCATATTATATATATATATAGTGTTTTGACAATGTACAAATGGTTAAAGGACACAAGATAAAATAAATAAGCATAAATATGGGTTGTATTTACAATGGTGTTTGTTCTTCACTGGTTGCCCTTTTCTCGTGGCAACAGGTCACAAATCTTGCTGCTGTGATGGCACACTGTGGAATTTCACCCAGTAGATATGGGAGTTTTTCAAAATTTGATTTGTTTTCGAATTCTTTGTGGATCTGTGTAATGTCTCTCTCTCTCTGTCTCTCTCTCTCTCTGTCTCTCTCTGTCTGTCTCTCTCTCTCTCTGTCTCTCTCTCTCTCTGTCTCTCTCTCTCTGTCTCTCTCTCTCTCAGGTGAGGGATGTGTGGTATGAGATTGGCACTGTGTGGTACGTCCACAAGGAGGGCTTCTCCCTAGGTAAGTGGTGGTAATGTAGTGTAATGGTGATGCAGTGTGGTAGACTGCTGTGTGTTCTGAGGTATTGGGTTGCATTGGATGTGTATTAATAGTACCTTGCTTTACCACTGTCCTCCTGTATCCAACCCTTCATACTGCGGGAGACATTTTGACAGCTACTAGTATCCTGACATACTGTATACTATATACTGATGTACTATACCAATAGTATTCGATGTACTATAGCAGTATTTTGATGTACTCTACTGTAGTTTACTGTAGAATATCTAGCCACTCAGCATTAATCCTATTAGTTTTTCATATGCCCACATATACACACACGCATATACTGATACACACACACACACTCACACTGGTGATCAAAGATTAGGGATGCATATCAAATTCTAAGCCCCTGGTACATAAACCCTGCCGGGTAATCCCTGTATAGCTGTGCTGTGGGAGTAATAGTGAGAATATTACTGAGAATACAGACTAGAGCCACAACCAGGAAACCCACTAAGACTTCATCTCTCTCCACAAAAACAACAACAACAATAAATCCTGTTGGGACAAGTCTACAGTGCTTACTGTAGCGTTAACAGTATTTACTGTAGTATATTAATATGATCAAATCTGCCTAAGAAAATATGCGCTTTTTCCCACCAGATTTTGTTTCCATCAAAACTGACTTGTGCGGATTAAAGGCTGTGCGTGATGACGTAGTGCATCTAAAAACCACTTTTGCGCTAAAGTTATGATGTACGGATTAAAACATGAATTCATTGTGTTTCTATAGCATTTCCCACTCAATCGATGGTTTTTCACACAAACTGTTGCAATAAATGGCAAAAATTATCAGTCTGGTTTTTGCTCATGTTCTCTAGACAACAGTTTGCTGATAAAGATGACAGGTTATATGTTGAGATGGATAAGAGCAAGACCATTCTTATTTGTTAATTGGCAGCTAAGTGAATCATCATCATGTCACTAGCATACAAATGAAGACCCATGATATTTATTGGAAAGGAGCATCACGCTTGTCACTGTGCACTTTCACCACCCTGTGAAGTTCATCATATAACTTATTCCATCTATAGCCTAATAAACTGTGCATGCTTTTTGAAGTTGTAGTGGGAGGACAACACAACATGCACTACATTACCAAAAGTATGTGGACACCTGACGTCGAACATTGCATTCCAAAATCATGGAGTTGATCCCCCCTTTGCTTCTATAAAAACCTCCACTCTTCTGGGAAGGCATTCCACTATATGTTGGAACATTGCTGCGGGGACTTGCTTCCATTCAGCCACAAGAGCATTAGTGAGGTCGGGCACTGATGTTGGGTGATTAGCCCTGGCTCGCAGTCGGCGTTCCAATTCAACCCAAAGGTGTTCGATAGGATGGAGGTCAGGGCTCTGTGCAGGCCAGTCAAGTTCTTCCACACCGACCTCGACAAAGCATTTCTGTATGGACCTCGCTTTGTGCACAGGGGCATTGTCATGCTGAAAGAGGAAAGGGCCTTCCCCAAACTGTTGCCACAAAGTTGGAAGCACAGAATCGTCTAGAATGTCATTCTATCTATGCTGTAGCATTAAGATTTCCCTTCACTGTAACTCAGTGGTGGAAAAAGTACCCAATTGTCATACTTGAGTAAAAGTAAAGATACCTTAATAGAAAATGACTCAACTAAGTATCAAAAATAAATGTAATTGCTAAAATATACTTAAGTATCAAAAGTATAAATCATTTCAAATTCCTTATATTAAGCAAACCAGACTGCGGCATTTTCATTTTTGAATTGTTGAATTTATTTACGGATAGCCAGGGGAACACTCCAACACACAGACACACACATGCGCATTGTCAGACATGCACACAGACACACACATACTGTATTCATTTACAAATGAATCATGTGTTTAGTGAGTCCACCAGATTAGATGCTGTAGGGATGACCAGGAATGTGTGTGAATTAGATTACAATTTTCCTATTTTGCTAAGCATTCAAAATGTAATGAGTACTTTTGGGTGTCAGGGAAAATGTACAGAGTAAAAAGTACAACATTTTCTTTAGGAACGTAGTGAAATAAAAGCTGCCAAAAATATAAAAAGCAAAGTAAAATACCCTTACCCCAAAAAACTACTCAAGTAGTACTTTCAAGTATTTTTACTTAGTTACAGCAGTGGTGTAAAGTACTTGAGGATCCTAGCCTGAACCATGAAAAACAACCCCAGACCATTATTTCTCCTCCACCAAACTTTACAGTGGGCACTATGCATTCGGGCAGGTAGCGTTCTCCTGGCATCCACCAAACCCAGATTAGTTTGTCGGACTGCCAGATGGTGAAGCGTGATTCATCACTCCAGAGAACACGTTTCCACTGCTCCAGAATCCAATGGCGGAGAGCTTTACACTTCTTCAGCCGACGCTTGGCATTGCGCATGGTGATCTTAGGCTTGTGTGCGGCTGCTCGGCCATGGAAACCCATTTGATGATGCTCCCAACGAACAGTTCTTGTGCTACATTGCTTCCAGAGGCAGTTTGGAGCTCTGTAGTGAGTGTTGCAACCGAGGACAGATGATTTTTTGTGTGGCCTACCACTTCACGGCTGAGCCATTGTTGCTCCTAGACATTTCCACTTCACAATAACAGCACTTACAGTTGACCGGGGCAACTCTAGCAGGGCAGAAATTTGACAAACTGACTTGTTGGAATAGTGGCACCTTATTACGGTGGCATCCAATGACAATAAGGCCATTCTACTGCCAATGTTTGTCTATGGAGATTACATGGTGTTGTGCTCGATTTTACACACCTGTCAGCAACGGGTGTGGCTGAAATAGACAAATCCACTCATTTGAAGGGGTGTCCGCATACTTTTGTAGTGTTTCTTTCCATGTGGGACTTCAAATTTACCTCCATATGATGGTTATTCTATCAACAATTGGGCAAGAAATCATTTGTTGCATAATTCATTTTACAGACACTAAAAGATCCCACAAAGTCGAACAAACAAATTGTCTGTCGACATTTCTGAAATTGTTCCAACACTTCCTGTTTCCATCACAGATTTCGTGCTTTTTTTTAATACAGTGTGACCTTACTTGCCAAAAAATCTGTGGATGGAAACATGGTTAATGATAAACATCAAAGTAATCTTTTAGTGACTAATGGATTTGTCCTGAGACTTCCCATTGGTAGGTTTATACTGAGCTTTTCTGTGATTGGTGGGTTCTGTATTCCAGCCACTCAGCTGAAGCCAGACGAAGGAACCCCAGATCTCCCAGCAGGCTTAGTGAGAGTCAGAATGGAGACAGATGGAACACTGCATGATGTCATGGAGCACGACATCCACAAGGTAGTCTCTCTCTCTCCCCTGACTTCCCCAGTCTTTCCTTTACCCTCTCTCTATTTTTTCTTCTCTCTCCATCCCTCTCTCACATGGTCTTTCTCTCAACAATATCTCTCCTTTCTGACATCTCTCTCCCTCTCTTTTTCTCTCCAGTTGAATCCCTCTGAGTTGGACCTGTGTGAGGACTTGAGTGAACTGCAGAGTGTGAATGAGTGTGGAGCCCTCCACACGTTAACCAGTCGAGCTAAAGCCAGCCTGCCTCTTACACAAGCAGGACCCAACCTGCTCAACTTCTGGCCTCCGCTGAACCAACACGGCAAGGTTAGCGCGCACACACACACACACACACACACACACACACACACACACACACACACACACACACACACACACACACACACACACACACACACACACACACACACACACACACACACTTCCTGTAGTTCCAGTGGAACCAGGTGATGATTGAATATTGATGTCTCCTCTCCCTAGACCCCTCGCTCCCGTCGTGGGGACAGTGTGTGGGACGCTCCCCCTGCCCTGGCCGCTCTAGTCAGGCGTGTCTATGTCTCCATGGTGGGCACCCGCAGGGACCAGAGTGTGTGTGCGGTGGGACGCAGCGGCACAGGCAAGACCACCTCCTGCCAAGCCTTCACACACACACTCCTGAAACAGGCTGGTACTGCCGGAGACAGCATCAGTGGTTAGTACCTGTGTGTTCCTGCGATCATGCGGAATGTCATGTGATATAAAGTATTTGTGTATGACGTATATGGAGTGTATAATGTTCTCTCCATCTGTTTGTGTCTGTGTGTGTCCAGTGGAGCGTATCCAGGCAGTATTCACAATCCTGAGGTCGTTTGGGTGTGTGAGCTCTCAGCACAGTGATGCCTCTTCTCGCTTCGCCATGGTTCTCTCTCTGGACTTCAACCATGCTGGACTGGCCTCTGCCGGACACCTACAGGTACACACACACACACACACATATAAGCACACACACTCAGACACACACACACATATAAGCACACACACACAGGCACGCACACGCACACACAAACACAAACATGCACGCACACAAATTGTTGCCCATTATCAAAGTGTATTGCTTATACTGCTATGTACAATATCATTGTCTCAATGCCTGATAATTTATTCCTCTCTCCTCTCCTCCAGACTATGATGTTAGAGAAGTGGAGAGTGTGTCAAAAGATGGAGGGAGAGAGTAACTTCCTGGTCTTCTCCCAGATGCTGGCTGGACTCAGTACAGAGATGAGGTACACACACACACACGCACACGCACACGCACACACACACAAACACTCTTACATGACTTCCTGTCTCCTCCTGATAGGACGGAGCTGCAGATGCACCAATTCCCAGAGGCCAACTGTTTTGGAATAGTCCCTCCCACCAAGGTAACCAGGACATGTTGCTAACCTTTGTGTTTTTTGGCCATATTGCTTACTCTACATACTATACATACTAATAGGCCCTGCTTCCTACCATCTGTGTTCTCCTCCATCCCTCCATCAGGTGGAAGAAAAGCAGCGTGCATCAGTGGCCTTCACCAAGCTGCTGGTTGCCATGGAAACTCTGGGCTTCTCGGCCAATGAGCAACGAGCAATATGGCATGTCCTGGCAGGGTTGTACCATCTGGGAGCAGCGGGGGCATGTAAAGGTATAGAGTTTATACCATAGACTGTACCATCATCTCTCTCTCCATAACATTTACTACAGTGCCTTCGGAAAGTATTCAGACCCCTTGACCTTTTCCACATTTTGCAAGGTTACAGCCTTATTCTAAAATAGATTAAATCGTTTTTTCCCCCTCATCAATTTACACAGAATACCCCATAATGACAAAGCAAAAACAGATTTTTAAAATTTATTTTGCAAATGTATAAAAAATAAAAAACTGAAATATTACATTAGTATTTAGACCTTTTACTCAGTACTTTGTTGAAGAACCTTTGGCAGCGATTACAGCCTCCAGTCTTCTTGTGTATGACACTGCAAGCATGGCACACCTTCAGGTCTCTCCAGAGACGGGTTCAAGTCCGGGCTCTGGTTGGGCCACTCAAGGACATTCAGAGACTTGTCCCGAAGCCACTCCTTTTTTGAAGGTGAACTTTCACCCCAGTCTGAGATCCTGAGCACTCTGGAGCAGGTTTTCATCAAGGATCTTTCTGTACTTTGCTCCGTTCATCTTTGCCTTGATCCTGACTAGCCTCTATGCCATTGAAACACATCCCCACAGCATGATGCTGCCACCACCATGCTTCACCATAGGGATGGTGCCAGGTTTCCTCCAGATGTGACGCTTGGCATTCAGGCCAAAGAGTTCAGTCTTGGTTCCATCAGACCAGAGAATCTTGTTTTTCATGGTCTGAGAGTCTTTGGGTACCTTTTGGCAAGGTGGGTTGTCATGTGCCTTTTACTGAGGAGTGGCTTCCTGGTGGCCATCTCAAGGAGGAGTCTTGGTGGTTCCAAACTTCTTCCATTTAAGAATGATGGAAGCCTGTGGGGACCTTCAGTGCTGCATAATTTGTTTTGCTACCCTTCCCCAGATCTGTGCTGTCTTGTCAGCTCCTGTCTTGGAGCTCTATGGACAATTCCTTCAACATCATGGCTTGGTTTTTGCTCTGACAGGCACTGTCAACTGTGGGACCTTATATAGACAGGTGTGTGCCTTTCCAATTCATGTCCAATCAATTGAATTTACCACAGGTGGACTCCAATCAAGTTGTAGAACATCTCAATGATGATCAATGGAAACAGGATGCACCTGAGCTCAATTTCGAGTCTCATAGCAAATAGTCTGAATACTTTTTTTTATTTTTTTTTGTGTGAACTTTACCCCTTTTTCTCCCCAATTTCGTGGAATCCAATTGTTACTAGCTGCTATCTTGTCTCATCGCTACAACTCCTGTACGGGCTCGGGAGACACAAAGGTTGAAAGTCATGCGTCCTCTGATTCACAACCCAACCAAGCCTCACTGCTTCTTAACACAGCGTGCATCCAACCCGGAAGCCAGCAGCATCAAGCAGGCAGGAGGAAACACCGTGCACCTGGCAACCTTGGTTAGCGCGCACCTGGCACAGGACTTGCTGGTGCGCGATGAGACAAGGATATCCCTACCGGCCAAACCCTCCCTAACCCGGACGACGCTAGGTCAATTGTGCGTCGCACCACGGACCTCCCGGTCGCGGCCGGTTACGACAGAGCCTGGGCGCGAACCCAGAGTCTCTGATGGCACAGGACATGCTGCAGTACAGCGCCCTTAACCACTGCGCCACCCGGGAGGCCCTGGGTCTGAATGCTTTTTCATTATGGGTTATTGTGTGTAGATTGCTGAGGTTTTATTTATATTTAATCCATTTTAGAATAAGACTTAACGTGACATTTTTATAAAGTCTAGGGGTGTGAATACTTTCCGAAGACACTGTAGATGATACTTTATATAGTTTAGCTGTTAATAGGACCTATGAAAACATGACAGTCATGCCAATACTTTCTTTTTCCTGTTTTCCACCCTCTTCTTTTTCCCTCCCCTTTTTCTCCCCTCCCTTCCTTCCCCTGTCCTCCTCTCCCCACCTCCCTTCCTTCCCCTGTCCTCCTCTCCCCACCTCCCTTCCTTCCCCTGTCCTCCTCTCCCCACCTCCCTTCCTTCCCCCAGTGGGGCGTAGGGCGTTTGTGAGTTTCGACAGTGCCCAGGTGGCCAGTAGTGTATTGGGGTGTGAGGGGGAGGAGCTCCACACAGCAGTATTCAAACACCACCTCAGACAGCTGCTGCAGAGAGCCACCGGGGGCGGCAGAGAGAGACACGCTACTACTGATGCAGAGGAGGGTAAGATAGAGACACACAGGTACTCGCAAGCAGGCAGGCACGCACGCACGCAGGTGCACACACACACACACTCTGTCACTCCAACCTGGTCTCAGAGCATTTGATATTATTCTGTAGGCAAATCCATTTAGTTTGATATGTTATGTTTAGTATGGTATGTATTCATTTGTGGATGTCCATCATTCATTTCGTATGATCTGTTACGAATTACAATTCGTATTATATGTTACGAATTTGCAAAACATACAATATGTTACAAATTTGCAAAACATAATATATTATACGAATTTGTAAAACGCATAATATGTTATGAATTCTAGCTAGGTGGCTAACGTTAGCTAGCTGGCTAGGGGTTAGGGCTAAGGTTAGGATTTAGGATGAAGGATTAAGGTTTGGGTTAGGGGAAAGGTTAGCTAAAAGGGTTAGGGGAAGGATTAGCTAACATGCTAAGTAGTTAATAAGTAGTAAGTAGTTTAAAAATTGCTAACTGGCTACTAAATGAGATTCGAACTCTCAACCTTTGGGTTGCTAGATGTTCACGTTATTCACCCATCCACCCCGACCAACTACCCTACTTTCATTTCTGCCTTAATAAGTAATCATTTGTCTTATGCAACCATACCAAACATAACATATCATACTTATTTGAGTGTCAATGTATTTACTATGTTACGTCTATACGTCTAGTCTATGAGAACAGACTGGTCACTCTGCCTCATCCTGTGTGTCTGCACCACCTCTCTCCCTCTCTCTCTCTCTCTCTCTCTCTCTCTCTCTCTGTATCTATCTACCTCTCTCTCTCTCTGTATCTATCTACCTCTCTCTCTCTCTCTCTCTGTATCTATCTACCTCTCTACCTTCTGTATCTATCTACCTCTCTACCTCTCTGTATCTATCTACCTCTACCTCTCTGTATCTATCTACCTCTCTGTATCTATCTACCTCTCTACCTCTCTGTATCTATCTACCTCTCTACCTCTCTGTATCTATCTACCTCTCTGTATCTATCTACCTCTCTACCTCTCTGTATCTATCTACCTCTCTGTATCTATCTACCTCTCTACCTCTCTGTATCTATCTACCTCTCTACCTCTCTGTATCTATCTACCTCTCTACCTCTCTACCTCTCTGTATCTATCTACCTCTCTCTCTCTCTCTCTCTCTCTCTCTCTCTCTATCTATCTATCTATCTATCTATCTATCTATCTATCTATCTATCTATCTATCTATCTATCTATCTATCTATCTATCTATCTATCTATCTATCTATCTATCTATCTATCTATCTATCTATCTATCAATTCAATTCAAGGGGCTTTATTGGCATGGAAAACATGTGTTAACATTGCCAAAGCAAGTGAGGTAGATAATATACAAAAGTGAAATAAACAATAAAAATTAACAGTAAACATTACACATACAGAAGTTTCAAAACAATAAAGACATTACAAATGTCGTATTTTATATACAGTGGGGCAAAAAAGTATTTAGTCAGCCACCAATTGTGCAAGTTCTCCCACTTAAAAAGATGAGAGAGGCCTGTAATTTTCATCATAGGTACACTTCAACTATGACAGACAAAATGAGAGAAAAAAAATCTGGAAAATCACATTGTAGGATTTTTTATGAATTGATTGTTATCAGTATAAAAGACACCTGTCCACAACCTCAAACAGTCACACTCCAAACTCCACTATGGCCAAGATCAAAGAGCTGTCAAAGGACACCAGAAACAAAATTGTAGACCTGGTAAGCAGCTTGGTTTGAAGAAATCAACTGTGAGAGCAATTTTTAGGAAATGGAAGACATACAACACCCCTGATAATCTCCCTCGATCTGGGGCTCCACGCAAGATCTCACCCCGTGGGGTAAAAATGATCACAAGAACGGTGAGCACAAATCCCAGAATCACACGGGGGGACCTAGTGAATGACCTGCAGAGAGCTGGGACCAAAGTAACAAAGCCTACCATCAGTAACACACTACGCCGCCAGGGACTCAAATCCTGCAGTGCCAGACGTGTCCCCCTGCTTAAGCCAGTACATGTCCAGGCTCATCTGAAGTTTGCTAGAGAGCATTTGGATGATCCAGAAGAAGATTGGGAGAATGTCATATGGTCAGATGAAACCAAAATATAACTTTTTGGTAAAAACTCAACTCATCGTGTTTGGAGGACAAAGAATGCTGAGTTGCATCCAAAGAACATCATACCTACTGTGAAGCATGGGGGGTGGAAACATCATGCCTTGGGGCTGTTTTTCTGCAAAGGGACCAGGACGATTGATCCGTGTAAAGGAAAGAATGAATGGGGCCATGTATCGTGATCAGCAAGGGCATTGAAGATGAAACGTGGCTGGGTCTTTCAGCATGACAATGATCCCAAACACACCGCCCGGGCAACGAAGGAATGGCTTCGTAAGAAGCATTTCAAGGTCCTGAGGTGGCCTAGCCAGTCTCCAGATCTCAACCCCATAGAAAATCTTTGGAGGGAGTTGAAAGTCCGTGTTGCCCAGCAACAGCCCCAAAACATCACTGCTCTAGAGGAGATCTGCATGGAGGAATGGGCCAAAATGCCAGCAACAGTGTGTGAAAACCTTGTGAAGACCTACAGAAAACGTTTGACCTCTGTCATTGCCAACAAAGGGTATACAAAGTATTGAGATAAACTTTTGTTATTGACCAAATACTTTTTTTCCACCATAATTTGCATTAAATTGATAAAAAATCCTACAATGGGATTTTCTGTATTTTTTTCTAATTTTGTCTGTCATAGTTGAAGTGTACCTATGATGAAAATTACAGGCCTCTCTCATATTTTTAAGTGGGAGAACGTGCACAATTGGTGGCTGACTAAATACTTTTTGCCCCACTGTATATATATATATATGTATATATACAGTGTTGTAACAATGTACAAATGGTTAAAGTATACAATGTAGATATATCTATCTATCTATCTCTCTCTCTCTCTCTCTATCTCTCTCTCTGTCTAGGTCCCAGGATGAGTGCTACTCAGTGTGTAGATGGCATGGCTTCTGGACTGTACGAAGAACTCTTCACGGCTATAGTGTCACTTATCAACAGGTACACACACATGTTCTGTCATCTCACACACCTTTTATTTTTTGCCTGTTCAAGACTAGTAGAGTACAGAGTATCAAAAGTCATCTGTTTGTGGAGTTGTGATGTAGACCCACCTCAGGCAGTGTAGTATCTCTGTACCTGAGTATATGTGGTAGTGGTGAGGTGAGCCCTGGGTGTTTCCTGCTGTCTCCCCCCCAGGGCTCTGAGCTCTCAGCAGCTGACATTAGCCTCTGTGATGGTGGTGGACACTCCAGGCCTCCGCAACCCCAGACACAGTGCAGAGGAGAGGGCTGCAGGCTGGTCTGAACTCTGTCATAACTACCTACAAGAGAGACTGCTGGAGTACTACTACACACACACCTTCACACACACACTGGAAAGATACGCACAGGTACAGTAACACACACACACACTCATGTAATGTGATACTGGTTCACCTGTATGACTGCTAAGAGTGTGTACTGTTTTGTTGTTGCAGGATGGAGTTCAGGTAGACTTTGAAGCTCCAGAGACCAGTCCTGCTGAGGTGGTGTCCTCCATAGACCAGCCTGCTCTACAGGTAACATACACACAACCGTCTGCCACCTGCACCTAACACACAACTGTCTGCTACCTGCACCTAACACACACAACCGTCTGCTACCTGCACCTAACACACACAACTGGCTGCTACCTGCACCTAACACACACAACTGGCTGCTACCTGCACCTAACACACACAACCGTCTGCTACCTGCACCTAACACACATAACTGTCTGCTACCTGCACCTAACACACATAACCGTCTGCTACCTGCACCTAACACACAACTGTCTGCTACCTGCACCTAACACACATAACTGTCTGCTACCTGCACCTAACACACATAACCGTCTGCTACCTGCACCTAACACACATAACTGTCTGCTACCTGCACCTAACACACATAACTGTCTGCTACCTGCACCTAACACACACAACTGTCTGCTACCTGCACCTAACACACAACTGTCTGCTACCTGCACCTAACACACACAACCGTCTGCTACCTGCACCTAACACACACAGAAGAGACTACAGCTCTGACACCCTTTCTGAGAACTTCCACTAATCGTCCAGTGTGCCACACAGTGTTCCGGGCACAGTGTTCCGGGCACAGACTAGCCTCGCCAGATGAACATGGTGTGTGTTTGTGTGTCCGTGTGTGTGTGTGGTAGGTGCGAGGGGCAGAGGGAGACCCCAGAGGACTGCTGTGGGTTCTGGATGAGGAGATGGTGACTCCAGGATCGACAGAAAACACTGTCCTGGAGAGAGTCTGCCAGTACTACAGCTCTACTGGTGAGACGGGAGGGTGGGGAGAGTGGGGAGAGTGGAGAGTGGGAAGAGTGGAGAGAGTGGAGAGAGGGGAGAGTGGGGAGAGTGGGGAGAGTGGAGAGAGTGGAGAGTGGGGAGAGTGGGGAGACTGGAGAGAGTGGAGAGTGGAGAGAATGGGGAGAGTGGAGAGTGGGGAGAGTGGAGACTGGGGAGAGTGGAGACTGGGGAGAGTGGAGAGTGGAGACTGGGGAGAGTGGAGAGAGTGGAGAGTGGAGAGAGTGGAGAGTGGAGAGTGGAGAGGAGAGAGTGGGGAGTGGGGAGACTGAAGAGAGTGGGGAGAGTGGAGAGTGGCGAGAGTGGAGACTGAGGAGAGTGGAAAGAGTGGAGAGTGGGGAGAGTGGAGAGAGTGGAGAGTGGAGAGTGGAGAGTGGGGAGAGTGGAGAGAATGGGGAGAGTGGAGAGTGGAGATAGTGGAGAGTGGGGAGACTGGAGAGAATGGAGGGTGAAGAGAGTGTGGAGAGTGGGGAGAGTGGGGAGAGTGGAGAGAGTGGAGAGAGTGGAGAGAGTGGGGAGAGTGGAGAGAGTGGGGAGAGTGGATAGTGGGGGGAGAGTGGAGAGAATGGAGAGTGGGGAGAGATTGGATAAAATGGAGAGTGGAGAGAGTGGAGAGTGGAGAGTGGGGAGAGTGGAGAGTGGAGATAATGGATAAAGTGGAGAGTGGGGAGACTGGAGAGAGTGGAGAGTGGAGAGTGGGGAGAGAGGGGAGAGTGGAGAGAGTGGAGAGTGGAGAGAGTGGAGAGTGGGGACAGTGGAGAGTGGAGAGAGTGGAGAGTGGGGAGAGTGGAGAGTGGGGAGAGTGGAGAGAGAGATAATGACATTTAAAATGTGAGTCTAATGTTTCCTGTTTTTATTGTTTATTTCACTTTTGATTATTATCTATTTCACTTGCTTTGGCGATGTAAACATGCAAGTAAAGCCCTTAGGGAGGGCGGGTGGGCGGGAGGAAGAGAGAGAAAGAGAGAAGTCGGGGTGTCTGTGTTCGTTTGTTGCTGTGTGAGTGTGTGTAAGAGTTTGGGCGAGAGTGTGTATGTCAGTGTCTTGTCAGTTTCAGTGACACAGAAGATATAGTGTCAGCAGTGGACATGTGATTCTGTTGTAAGGTGGCATCGAAGTTCAGTTCTAAACTCTGGTTTGTCTGTCCTCAGTGCGTAAGTGTGAACAGCCCCTGCAGTGTGAGGTGAGCCACCTGATGGGTTCTGACCCGGTCAGATATGACCTGACGGGATGGTTCAGCCTGGTCCAGAACAACCCTTCTGCTCTCAACGCCATCTCACTGCTGCAGAATTCCTCTGTGTAAGTGTTGCCGAATCTCAGATCCACCCTTCGCCCTAATTACTAACCATGTTACCATATTGCTTTTATCCATTTAACTATTTCAGATCTATAAGATGTTTAGATATGTATATGTGTGTTTATTGAAATTATATCCAATACAATTTTTTGGAATGAATTAAATGTTGGCTTCAGCCTTTCCTTCTGTCTCTCCCTCTTTCTCTCTCTCCCTCTCTTTTCTCTCTCCCTCTCTTTCTCTTTCTTTCTCTCTTTCCCCCTATCCCTCTTTCTCTCTCTCCCTCTATTTACCCCTCTACCTTTCTCTCCCCCCCTCCCTCTCTCTCTCTCCCTCTCTTTCTCTCTCTCTCCCTCTCTTTCTCTCTCTCCTCTCTTCTATCACTCCCTCTCTTTCTCCCTTTCTTCCCCCTCTCTCTCTTTCTCTCTCCCTCTCTTTCTCTCTCCCTCTCTTCCCCCTCTCCTTCTGTTTCTCTTTCCCCTCTCCCTCTTTCTCTCTCGCCCTCTTTCTCTCTCTCCCTCTTTCTGTCTCTCCCTCTCTTTCTCCATCTCTTTACACCTCTACCTCTCTCTCCCCCTCTCCCTCTCTTTCTCTCTCTCTCCCTCTCTTTCTCTCACTCCCTTTCTTTCCCCTCTCTCTCCCCCACTCCCTCTTTCTTTCCCCTCTCTCTCTTTCTCCCACTCCTTCTTTCCCCTCTCTCTCTTTCTCCCACTCCCTTTCTTTCCCCTCTCTCTCTTTCTCCCACTCCCTTTCTTTCCCCTCTCTCTCTTTCTCCCACTCCCTTTCTTTCCCCTCTCTCTCTTTCTCCCACTCCCTTTCTTTCCCCTCTCTCTCTTTCTCCCACTCCCTTTCTTTCCCCTCTCTCTCTTTCTCCCACTCCCTTTCTTTCCCCTCTCTCTCTTTCTCCCACTCCATTTCTTTCCCCTCTCTCTCTCTCTCCCTATCTTTCTCTCTCTCCCTCTTTTTCTCTCTCTCCCTCTTTCTCCCTCTCTTTACCCCTTTACCTCTCTCTCCCCTCTATTTCTCTCTCTCTTTCTCTCTCTCCCTCTCTTTCCCCCTCTCCCTCTGTTTTCTCTCTCCCTCTTTCTCTCTCCCTCTCTTTCTCCCTTTCCCTCTCTTTCTCCCTCTCCCTCTCTTTTTCTCTCACTCTCTCTCTCGCTCCCTCTTTTTCTCTCTCTCCCTCCCCTCTCTTTCTCCCTCTCTTTACCCCTCTCTTTACCCCTCTACCTCTTTTTCTCTCTCTCCATTTCCAGTGGGGTAGTGAAGGCGTTATTCGGCCCCCGTGCCTCTGTGCCCCCTCTGTGTCGTGGTTTGGGAGGGGTGGAGGGGGGCAGCCAGCGTTCGCTACAGAGGAGTGGCACCGTCAGAAAGACCTTCAGCGGAGGAATGGCCGCCATACGCCGACACTCCCACTGTATATCAGTCAAACTACAGGCCGTAAGTCCCCTAATACACACTCCCACTGTATATCAGTCAAACTACAGGCCGTAAGTCCCCTAATACACCCTCCCACTGTATATCAGTCAAACTTCAGGCCGTAAGTCCCCTAATACACACTCCCACTGTATATCAGTCAAACTACAGGCCGTAAGTCCCCTAATACACACTCCCACTGTAAATCAGTCAAACTACAGGCCGTAAGTCCCCTAATACACACTCCCACTGTATATCAGTCAAACTACAGGCCGTAAGTCCCCTAATACACACTCCCACTTTATAATCAGTCGAACTACAGGCCGTAAGTATCCTAATACACACTCCCACTGTATATCAGTCAAACTACAGGCCGTAAGTCCCCTAATACACATTCCCACTGTATATCAGTCAAACTACAGGCCGTAAGTCCCCTAATACACATTCCCACTGTATATCAGTCAAACTACAGGCCGTAGGTCCCCTAATACACACTCCCACTGTATATCAGTCAAACTACAGGCCATAACTACCCTAATACACACTCCCACTGTATATCAGTCAAACTACAGGCCGTAAGTCCCCTAATACACACTCCCACTGTATATCAGTCAAACTACAGGCCGTAAGTAACCTAATACACACTCCACTGTATATCAGTGAAACTACAGGCCATAACTACCCTAATACACACTCCCACTGTATAACAGTCAAACTACAGGCCGTAAGTCCCCTAATACACACTCCCACTGTATATCAGTCAAACTACAGGCCGTAAGTAACCTAATACACACTCCCACTGTATATCAGTCAAACTACAGGCCATAACTACCCTAATACACATTCCCACTGTATATCAGTCAAACTACAGGCCGTAAGTCCCCTAATACACACTCCCACTGTATATCAGTCAAACTACAGGCCGTAAGTCCCCTAATACACATTCCCACTGTATATCAGTCAAACTTCAGGCCATAAGTAACCTAATACACACTCCCACTGTATATCAGTCAAACTTCAGGCCGTAAGTCCCCTAATACACACTCCCACTGTATATCAGTCAAACTTCAGGCCATAAGTAACCTAATACACACTCCCACTGTATATCAGTGAAACTACAGGCCATAAGTAACCTAATACAACACTCCCACTGTATATCAGTGAAACTACAGGCCATAACTACCCTAATACACACTCCCACTGTATAACAGTCAAACTACAGGCCGTAAGTCCCCTAATACACACTCCCACTGTATATCAGTCAAACTACAGGCCGTAAGTAACCTAATACACACTCCCACTGTATATCAGTCAAACTACAGGCCATAACTACCCTAATACACACTCCCACTGTATATCAGTCAAACTACAGGCCATAACTACCCTAATACACACTCCCACTGTATATCAGTCAAACTACAGGCCGTAAATACCCTAATACACACTCCCACTGTATATCAGTCAAACTTCAGGCCATAACTACCCTAATACACACTCCCACTGTATATCAGTCAAACTTCAGGCCGTAAGTCCCCCTAATACACGCCAACCCCCCTTCCAGGATGCTCTATTGAATCTGATTCGTCGAGCCAGGCCAGTGTTCCTGCAGTGTGTGGGTGCTAAGACAGACAGCGGTTGTGGAGGATTCGACGTCCCTGCTCTCAGGATCCAGCTACACTCTACACACATCCTCCCCGCCCTGCAGCTCTATCGCACAGGTTAGTGTTAGCCTAGAATTAGCCCTCAGATAGATGTGCAGTTTAGCAGAGCGTTAGCCATTCTGCACAGGTTATATAGTTGATCATTTGGGAATTTTGGTGGCATCATAGTGCTCACCTGTATAGCTATGGCTGACCCACCCTATTCCATCTCTCTCTCTCTCTCTCT